>NW_018198348.1:0-456 GCF_001263595.1 Phalaenopsis equestris | reverse complement strand
GTATTTTTAAGCATATATAAAGTCGTTGTCAGTCGACAAGGACGCTCCCCACCTAGTAGTTGTTTATGAGTGCCAAGATGACGATTTCCCGTACCAGCTTTCCTTTTGGGGAGATCTGTATCTATGAAAATAATCTGGGGTGAGTATGACTGTAAGAGGAGACGAAACATTTTTCTCCTATTTTGAGTCTTTTTAAGCTAGACAGTTGGTGCAACCCTTTGCCTCCTTCGAAGATAGTCAGGATGATTCTTTCCATATGAATTTCATTAACCAGCACTGTTCCAACTGTGGGTTCCTCTGCCAAGGCCTTCCTCTGTTACTGTGGGTGTGTTCCAACAACGATGAAAAACTTCAACATTTTGGCCTTGATGAGCTCCTTCAAAAAATTTTGGAGATGATGACACTTCTTCGTGTCGTGTTTGTGTTCTCGGTGATAAGAGCAATATTTTTTTGGAT
>NW_018198347.1:0-456 GCF_001263595.1 Phalaenopsis equestris | reverse complement strand
AAATACCTTTCATTAAAGCGCAATATCCTAAAAAATATGTAAAAAAATGTGTACGTAAATGCTATATATTTTAGGTGTATCAATTATTCTCAGTAATCTCACGCCTACTGATGCATCTTCTATATGCCCTCCATCTAAAAAAAGGAGTCGTGCATATTAAGCTACTCCCATCATGGTGGCTCGTGTCGCACCCCCTTTTCCAGAAGATCAGATCGTTCCTTTGTGTTTTCATAGATTTTCTTGCCTACAGTAGGTGAGTCTTCTAATAGCACTAGAGCCATTACTCCTTTCTCTATTGTGGTCCTCGACCTTATTGTCCCGGATCACTCTGAGGCTACTCAAGCTCCCAGAGCCAACAAGAGGACCCGAAGGACCAGGAATAAGTTGTTGGGGTCCCAACAACAGGTTTTTATTGTTGTTTCGGTTTTGGCCCAGTTGGAATCCCAGATTCACATA
>NW_018198346.1:0-456 GCF_001263595.1 Phalaenopsis equestris | reverse complement strand
TTTTTGCATTCTTCTAATTGTTCGTTCTAACTCAGAATCGTAGGGCTCTAAACATTCAGATCCCAAACTATGCATGCACAATTAAAAATTTAGAAATTAAAAGTAAAATAGATCACTTAACATAAAATTATTTTTAAAATTTTTTATTTTATTTTTCGGTTTTTTTAGAAATTTTGCTTTTTTTATTTTATTTATGTCTTATATTTTTAGAAAATAAAAAAAATGCTGATGAAAGAAAATAAAATACAATTCTCTTATAACAAATTTGTAGATAAATAAAAATAAAAATTTCTACGTCTGAAAATTTTGTTAGTTCCTGCGCAACGACGCCAAAAACTTGATTCGACCCAAAATACGTAATTATTTATGTCCAAAAAGATGCATAAAATGTTGATCTAATTTTTTATCAGCGACTAGTTTACAAAATAAATGTGTGATTAAATTGATTAATGGTTT
>NW_018198345.1:0-456 GCF_001263595.1 Phalaenopsis equestris | reverse complement strand
CTTTTTTTTCAGAAACTTCTATTTCTTTTTGTTATTAACTCAGAATGCATGATTGCTCGCCATTTCTTCTAGTTACATTCATTGTATTAGATGCTGTATTTATGGCTGTAACGAGGGGTAATATGTTCTTTTAGTTTTATTTATAACCCCAAGCATTTTTCTTTCCCCCCAACGGTGCCAGTGAAATCTTCCTTCTAATGGATGCAGACAAATCAATTCATCGCTGAACCACATAAATTTTTTTGTGTTTGAATGTTGTATGAATTTCTTCGTTTTTGCATTGTTTTCACATAATATCATATTCATCTAGGACTATTAACGATCCAATTTCAAGATGAGTTAGGGTCGGCTTAAAATCGACTCGAAAAAAATTCGATCCAAAATTTTGGCTCGTAACTTGACTCATTTATTTCGATCTGATATCCGAGCCAAAATTCAAATCAATTTTTGAGTGAT
>NW_018198344.1:0-456 GCF_001263595.1 Phalaenopsis equestris | reverse complement strand
CTGTACTGGACCTTCAATTAATGCCTCGTCGGGTAAATGTACGGGGAGATGATCCATCGAGTCGAAAAAACTAGACGGATATATTCTCTTAAGCTACCATATTTAAACGAGCGGCACATAGTCCCTGACTAACACATTGATTTCAATCAACAAATTAAGGACTTTGCTCAACAAACAACCAAATGCGATTACCACAAATTTTGTAAAAAAATATGACAGCTGTGACTTTTTATTCCAAAAATATTTCTAGCACACATTAACATAACGACTTAAATTCAAAACATACCCACTCAAGAGTTTTAGGGATTAGAGCCACTCACAAATTATTCTTTGTTGGGACAAAATGAAGGAATATTTTCCTTTGGGCTTAATGAACTTGCCGACAACAATTTTTTGGATTTCCAACTCCCGCCTTTTGCATATCTCATTCAAATCAAGTCTAGTATTCATGTTCTT
>NW_018198343.1:0-456 GCF_001263595.1 Phalaenopsis equestris | reverse complement strand
TTAGGATCCAATAAATCATAAATAAAATTATGAATTGAAATGATATTGCATTCCCTCCAATTCGTTTAAATCACATAGCCTTAGTCTCTTCATTTGGAAACTTTTGATGGCTTTGATCAACAATTTAATGGCCATGAAAAATCATTTGAATCTATCTTGGGGTAGTTTTGTTGGAAGGAATAATGTTGCTTTAGTTATCTCATTCGGAGAATTCTAGGCTAAAAATCATTTGTAAACATGAAATGGGAAAATGTCTTTTTTTTTTTTTTTTTACCATTTTGGTTTTTGTTTTTACTTGAATAGGGTACAACTGGTTCTATATATGAGTTTGTTGATTTATGTATGTGCGCTTTTCTATATGAGTACATATATATATAGTGTGTATTTATTTTTTTCATGCAAGAAAGCTTTACGCTAATGATAGTAAATACTGTTCATCATAACTTTTGTTTGATT
>NW_018198342.1:0-456 GCF_001263595.1 Phalaenopsis equestris | reverse complement strand
TTGAATATCAAAGAACTAAATCTATAAAGATCATCCACTTTGATGATGAAGGAGAATATACAAATATTCTCTAAGAAAATTTTCCACTTAATACAGAATATCGCATCAACAAAGTTGCTCAGCTACTTCTAAATAAAATAGTGTTGTTTAATTGAAGCATTGACACATTCTTGAAATTTCACACATCATACTTCTTGAAGTTCAAATTTTGTTTTCTCTATGGAGTAGAGACATTGCTTACTATCATTTATCTCATTGACAGGTTATCATCACCAATGACTAAACATTTATCCCATATTAGTTACTCAACAATCAATCATCAAGCTATACTTATCTAGAAACATTTGTTGTTCTTATTATCCATGGCTTCACCATTACTATAAAAATAAATTCTCTATAATATCAACCAATTCGTTTTCATTGGTTATCACTTAATTAAAAAGGTTATAAATTTCA
>NW_018198341.1:0-456 GCF_001263595.1 Phalaenopsis equestris | reverse complement strand
TTGAAAGTGCGGATGAAGACTTTTGTGCAATGCATAATTGTGTTTTCCACGTAATTTGCTGTCTGCATCTAATAATTTGTCCATTCTGAATCTCACTGTTATGCATCAGTGACAAGATAAAAAGTTAGATTTATTGTGCCATTAGACATCCGACGAACTCATGATTAATATAAGTCAAGGAGCCTTTGGAGATTCCTCCAACGCTCAAACAATATTCTTAAGAGCAGTTGAGAAATTTTAGGATGCCAGCTCTATATATGTTCAATAATTTGCTGAAATTTTGTATTATATATATATAATATTTACAAGTATACCGATCAAATTTGAAATTTGCATTTGGTTAATTGAACATTTCCGACATCAAATCAATAAATTTGGGAGAAAATATTATGTTTGTCTTTGGACAAGAGGAGGATGGAGTGGATCTCACTAGGTCGGCGTTTGACAATGTCATGT
>NW_018198340.1:0-456 GCF_001263595.1 Phalaenopsis equestris | reverse complement strand
AAAAGTATATGCCAAATATACTAAAAATAAAGCCTCATCTTAAACAAAAAAGAAGGCTACTATTTTCTTAGGAGAAACGACTGCAATAAGTTAATTAAAAAAACCTTGTAGCAGCAAACGCCAGTAAACTACAACCAGCTCACCAGTTTCCCAGCATCCCATTATTTCTACAAACGCAAAGCATCTTTCCTTTTACTACCAGCCAATTCCTAAGAAGCCAGTCTACTGGGCCCTGCAACCTTGCCCGGACATGGTTACCGTTATTTCTAGAAATACGAAAAATGTTCTTTCTACAAGAAGAAGAGATAAGCCCAAGTCCTAAGAAGCCAGGAAAAGCGTGTTAGCCTCCCCTGTTTTCCTTCTCCGCTGCACATCAGCTGTTTTGGTTATCCAAACAAACCACCCTTCCACCTTGCCGAAGCCATGGAAGTCAAGCGCAAGGGAAAGAAAAAAAAA
>NW_018198339.1:0-456 GCF_001263595.1 Phalaenopsis equestris | reverse complement strand
CATGGAGAATCTGCAAGTGAGTTCACAAGTTCTGCAGCAGGTTAACTAGGGATGACATAAGAGCATGCATTCACACGTCATTCAATTCCATAAAGAGTTGATGGAATTGCTAGACCTAGAGCCTAGAATGGAAAATGCAGACTAAAGCAAGGTTGAGCCATAGAACTTGGTTAAATTGCTTTTGATGGCCAACGAGTTGGTCAGCTATGAAGAGAATGTCCTCACCCTCTGTCACAACAAGAATCATCTCCGAGAAAGAGAACCCAATAGAACATTTGGTGGAGATCTTTGAAGGATCAACATCGACACATCCACTTTGGTTCCAAGTCAATATGTATAATGGACATTTGTGAATTTCATAGGCAAGACATGATATCAATTATTCTTTCCACATGATTTTTTGCTCTGTCTCATCCTTGAACTCACTTTACCATTCAACTTTCTCTATGTGATAGA
>NW_018198338.1:0-456 GCF_001263595.1 Phalaenopsis equestris | reverse complement strand
TTTTTTTTAAACATTAAAAACCACAGTAGATTTTGAATAGCCTACTGAGCTGTAGTTGCTCATCACTACTTTATTCCAAAAAACGGTAAGACTCAGGTTGAGTAGAGACTTTTGGGTTATTGTTTAGAGCCTCATCGTTAGGTATGTCAGTATTTTTTTCTATATTTTTGACAGTTATGGCGATGTTTATATTTTAATGATAGAGAGATTAAACTGTGTCAGTGCTTTTTGTTTCAAAAGAAATGCTGAATAATTATTTGTTTGTTTGTAAATGTTTGAGTTCAGAAGTTTTCCAGACTAGCGTCAATCTAAAAATTTATATGTTAATCTAAACATCATCCGGATAAATTTCAAGATTCTTTCAACGTCAAATTCATTCAGTCAAAAAAGATATTTCTTTTGAACCAAAGAATACTCATTTATTTATAAACATATCCATTATTTTTGATACATTCA
>NW_018198337.1:0-456 GCF_001263595.1 Phalaenopsis equestris | reverse complement strand
AAAAATTGATAAAAAGATACGGTACCCTTCGAAGTCAAGCATAGTAGCAAGACTCGATGAGAAACTATCTCACTCCTGGAAGAAGAGCCCAAGAGGCAAGTCTTGATGGGAAGCTAGTGGTGGATAAATTCATCACTATAAAAACTATACGAAAGCAAGTGGTTGAAAGGGTGCCTACTTAAAGACCTTAGAAAACTATAAGCCTTAGAAGGTATATATACATCATAGACCTCAGAAGACACATATAAATCAAATGCCTTAGAAGACTACAAGCCTCATAAGGCACCGACACATAAGTCAAAGAAGATACAAGTCTTAGAATATGTGAACCTAAGATAATACAAATCTCAGAAGGCACGAGTCTGAAACTGTATGCGATTTGTTTTTATATGAAGAGCACACACTAACTTCAATTTTAGACATCCGCAAGGGTTAGAAGCCACACAACCTGAGAAG
>NW_018198336.1:0-456 GCF_001263595.1 Phalaenopsis equestris | reverse complement strand
CTAGTAAGTAATATGTCTATTCCTCGGGATAGATGCATTGTTTGCGGTGTTATGCTCGTTTATTTTAACATTGTCTATATAAGATCGACTCGGTCTCGTATTGTCAAAATTTAAACTTTTCCAATTTAGCAACCGACACTCACTAGTCCTACTCCCCACCTCAGAGTGACTCTGAGTCGGATGACTTCGTCGTCTCCTGTATCATTTATTTCTTTGTCATCACTTGTCTAACCGATTTGGTCCCTCTGGCTAAATCCCTTTGGCCGCCCTCTTGGGATCAACCTACCGTCCTTCATCTGTCGTCCTTTTTCCTGTAGTTCAGCTCCCATCCACAGGCTTCTTTTTGGTAGTCGATCGAGTGCGCTATTCGACATCCTTTTCTCGCCCATGGGATGTCAAAGTTTGTTAGTCGGTAGCCCGAAGGCCCTCAACATAGCCTCTTCGTTCATAGGTTTT
>NW_018198335.1:0-455 GCF_001263595.1 Phalaenopsis equestris | reverse complement strand
TTATAAAGATGAGTGTAAATTGCTTATTGATTCTTTCAGGCGATGTTGGAAAGAGATGGGATATACATTAATGGTGGATGGATGGACATATAACAGAAGCAAAATACTGATCAATTTCTAGTTTTTTGCCCACATGGTATATCATTTATAAAATCCATTGATTTTTTTGTTATTATAAAGGATGCAAATACTGTGTAGTTTCTTTGCAGAAGTTGTTGAATAGGTTGTTGTTGAAAATATAGTTCACCTAATAACTAATAATACTGCAAATTATTAAAAATCGGAAGAATAATTGCATGAGAACTATGGGAATTTCTTTTGGTCGTCTTATGTTGCACATTATTTGAACCTTAATTTAAAAGATACTGATGACATAACTTTGGTTAAATAACTTGTTGATAATGCTTTGAATGTGACAATATTTGTTCACAATCATGTTTTCTTATTATCATGGT
>NW_018198334.1:0-455 GCF_001263595.1 Phalaenopsis equestris | reverse complement strand
CTCTCTCTCTCTCCCTTGAGGCTGGAACGCGTGATTCACTGAACCTGGGCGTATACTTAATCCGACGAGTTGTCGGAGCCAGGAACGCGTCTTCATTAATTAGATCAGTCCCAGCGTCCTCTCTGAGTGAGTTATACCTGAGCACGTGACGCCATGTGGATGGACAAATGGCAATCAGTCTGTAAGGTTAGATTCAGAAAATACTTTTGCTGTACCAGTAAACTAAGAACAGATTCAGAAAATAATTTCTGCTGAATGAGGCTTAAAAATAGTGATTTTTAAAAGATTCAGTTATTATTCTAATAAATCGGTAATTAAGAAAATGTTTGGTTTAAAAATGACAATTTTTTTTATTCTATTTTATTGATCTTAATTATTCATACTTAATACATAATTTTAAAATATTTTTCATTATTTTAAAATTACTTTTATCAGAAATATATAAATTTGGTAGA
>NW_018198333.1:0-455 GCF_001263595.1 Phalaenopsis equestris | reverse complement strand
GGTGAAACAAATAAACCCAAAAGTTCAATTTTGCATTTGATTACCGAAATTCATCTTTTGTTAAAGCATATTATAGCTTAGTGACGTTGGGATTAGCCCTTTGATACGAAGTATTGGGGACTGGATAGAAAAACCTCAGGCATGACAGAGTCAACATGAACAAAGTAAAATCAACCTCTTTGCCGCATGTAGGCAACTTCAACTCCAAGTTCTAAAGAGTTTTGCAATTTTCAGAAAGAAAAATGAGCAATGCTCCAGAAACGTCAGCATCAATAAATAGTTTAATATATGCCATAGTATGTACAATGCCAGATACAGTCTATATAATTAGCGTTTTAAGGCTATTTTACTCAAATTCAATAAAAGAGTATTTACACTATCAATAATGAAAAAAAGGTGAGTGAAGATTGAAGCCTTCATAAAGAGTAACTTTTAACCAATGAAAAAGATAAAAT
>NW_018198332.1:0-455 GCF_001263595.1 Phalaenopsis equestris | reverse complement strand
TTTTAGATCGAATATGGTATTTAGAAATTTTTACAGCAATTTCATCGAGTTCCAAAAAGTTTATGCTGTAAGTGAAAACTCAGTTGGCAACCATCTCAGAAATTTAATACAATAATTATGGTCGTGCTTGTTTTGTTTTAGTTTTTGCTTTGAGAGTTGCTTTATAACTAAACCTCATATAAATGGTTTCCTTTTACACAGAATTTGAAACTTAGAAGCTGTCCCACAATCTTCCAAAATGGGGATTTTTGTCTTTGTAGTTTGCTTGATCCCACATGAAAGCGGTTGAATGTTTGGTTTCAGATGAGTGCTAGCCATAGCGATTTGAGGAAAAAAAATAATTACGAAGAAAGTTGGACCTTCACGATAGCTATTCTCTAATCCGTGCTACTGGAGATCTAGATCTCGTGAGAGCTTTCTATTAGAATTTGACCCAAACTTTGTTGGGTTTGAAT
>NW_018198331.1:0-455 GCF_001263595.1 Phalaenopsis equestris | reverse complement strand
AAAAGACTAATTCACGATTTCATCTATGTTTTGTCTTTCATTACTTTCAAAATCGAACTGCATCATGACCTACTTTGGCGCCTCTCGAATCGCCCCTATCAAACTGCTCACGAGAAATCTTATTTGAAATCCCTCCAAAGGCTTACTGGCGAATCCCCTTCCCTTAGTTTTCATAATTAGTGAAATTTTTATAGCCGGACTAGACTCCATAACTCTTCTTTTCTCGATCTCTCCACTTTAAAACTCCATGTCAACATGATTAAGCTTATTGTAATGTTTGATTTTGCATTTATGACGTAGGACAACCATTATTAGTTTCATTGTCTTCTTCTTTTGTACTCTATATTCATTGCTTGTTAGCTATGAACAAATAGCACTTAATTTGTGTATTGATCTCATTCATTATATATGAATTTATGTTATAACCAACTATTAATGGTCATTTGGTTTGATAT
>NW_018198330.1:0-455 GCF_001263595.1 Phalaenopsis equestris | reverse complement strand
CGATGGAGGTGGAGATTCTTTCTGCTCCCTAACAGTTTCCGCCACCGAAGCCGTAGGGCGAGGTCGAGGAGGGCGACCGCCAGCGGATCCACCGGGGACATAACCAAGGTCGGACTTGAGCTTCTGGAGGCTTCGCGGGGGCGATTCGGAAGAGGATTTCGCCTGGACGCAGCCCATGGCAGCACGAAGCGGCAATGAAAAGGCCGCGCGAAACCTTATGAGGAGCTAGACAAAGGCGCAACGACGAAGACATTGAAGGGCTGCCGTCCTCGGGCGGCATGGGATCATCCACCCTTGGTAATTTTTTTAATCGATCCTTCTGCTTTTCGTTTTCTTCCATGATCGACGGTTGGTGACTTCGTCGACCCATTTCAGAAGAATGGAGGCCGACTCTGGTGGTTCGTGACTTCGTCGTCCCCATCTTTGCAGAATGGGAAGCATATATGGCTGTAGGG
>NW_018198329.1:0-455 GCF_001263595.1 Phalaenopsis equestris | reverse complement strand
CTCCAAAAAAAGGTTATTAGAAACCCCAACCCCATCCCTTGGAAAGAAAAAGGTAGCACCGAAGAAAGGAAAAAGCGAGATGGTTGTTTTTGTTGTTCCCGCGAAGCGAAGATCATTCGCCAAGCGAATGAAGTGGATCAACCTTTTTTTGGCTTGGGCCAAACACTTTTTCTCGCTGGTCGAGCTTTCTACAAAAAAAGCGATGCGAGAGCGTATTCTCTTATCTAAGCTTCCTTCCTTCGCTCCCCCCATCGTAGATGGTTCAGCCACGCCCGGTGCCACGAAATGATTGAGAACTACGACTGGGTCGAAATGCATTTTGTTCTTTGTATTAAAGAAGTATTGCATGACCGAATAATTCAAGGAGGGGCGCACAGCGGGGAGGGTCCTTTTTAGGAGATTACTCGTCGGGCCGTCAGAGCGGGACTTCTTTGGTAAAAAGAACTTGAAGAACT
>NW_018198328.1:0-455 GCF_001263595.1 Phalaenopsis equestris | reverse complement strand
TACTCTCGTTGCATTGGTTTCAGTAGCTGTGAGCTTCTCCATACCAGAGTTTGTTTCCTACCTTCTAACTGCACTATTTGGCTTCTACATGGGTTGATACTCTAATATTATGTTAAATGTCATTTTATACACACTAAGTTATTTTCTGGAAACGCTTCATGATAATCGTTTGATTTAATATTTAAATAATATTATCAAACATGAACATCAAAAGAAATTAAGTCTTAGTAATTATACCAACTGCGGAGAATCTAAGAGCAAAATCCTTCCTCTTGTTATGATTCCAAACTGACCTAGCCCACCAAGAATTGCATTGAAAAAAAGCATGTAATAACACATTTTTGAATTCATCTGAAAGTTGAAATGCACATTTTCATGCATACATTAGAATTACTTGCAAATTTTAGTTAATCTTTAAAAGAACTTTACATACCTAACACACAATTCTTATGTAT
>NW_018198327.1:0-455 GCF_001263595.1 Phalaenopsis equestris | reverse complement strand
AGAGAATGTTCAGTGTTCTTCTTGAGGTATCCCACTTAATTATGATTTCCCATCAATTTTCAGAATATTTTTGGTGGTAAACAGTTCTACTGCAACATATTCTTTCAACCGAATGCCTAACCGAGTACTTAACTTCAAAACATCACTTCTTGTTTCGATGTTTACCCATCCTTACATCAGAGATTTCTCTCCTAGTATACTATTAAAAATCTTTAGGTGTGTATCCTTTGTTCACATTCATTCCCCAACTCGCACTAAATTTGACCCTAAGTCTATCAAGTGTATTTTCTTTGCGTACGCCTCCAATGAAAAGGAACGTAAGTGATACTCTCATGTTACCAAAAACTACAATAACTCCATGGATGTCATATTTTTTTAAAATCATTTATATTATCTTAAATCTGATGTTTAGGGGGAGAGTAAAAATGAACATTAATTTTTGGACACACTTGATG
>NW_018198326.1:0-455 GCF_001263595.1 Phalaenopsis equestris | reverse complement strand
TAAGAGGTACGCTGTTGAACTGAACTTGAATTTCATGCTAAGGGTGCCATGCAGATTCTCCCACAGGTAGCTCCAGATTGAGTAATCCCTCTCCAACGTGATATAATAAATTGAACTACCTCTATGAGGGGGGATCCATAATGTATCGATCATGATATTATGAAATGATGTTGATTGTGACTGCCTCATGTTTGGAATCAGTGCCTCCATGTTGTTATCCTTTATCATCACAAAAAATGATATGACTGCCAGTTCTCAACTGCCAAGAGCACCTACAGTCATATATTCTGCAAAAGTAGGACTGTGTTTGTCATCTTTGGTGAAGTAGGCTCTTCTGAATCCATCGTGTTGAGTTTGATGATCGAACTGCTAGTTACCCCAATAAAAGGTGGCAGAGATCCATGGGCTTTATGTCACACCAAACCTAATCCAACAACTGGTTTTCAATAAAAAAA
>NW_018198325.1:0-455 GCF_001263595.1 Phalaenopsis equestris | reverse complement strand
TAAATACATAAGAATTGAGTGGTATCTATGTAAATTTTACTTCATATTTCAGGATGGCGTACCAAGAACAGCATATAAAGGAGTTGTCGTGTTCCGATATCGGTCTGCCAAGAGATTTTTTTTCGTCGGGCCGGATTCTCTCAGGCAACTCGGTATAGCATAGATCATGCTAATTACAGGTTATAACACAGTAAGTTTTCATGGGTTTATCTTCCAAATCCATTTTTGCACTGAAATTTACAGTTTAAAGATGAGATTAACAGACTTTTAAGCTTCTTTTTTGAAAAATGTGGTCAAAATAAACATTTTTATGTATCATTTTTAACATTGAAAAAGCGAAATATATCATTTCAGGCATATAGGACTCCTAATATTGCATCAGAACTCCTAACGTAATCCAATGGTGGGGCGTAACGTATCAAGTGAGCCCCACTGTAATACACTGGTACTGACCG
>NW_018198324.1:0-455 GCF_001263595.1 Phalaenopsis equestris | reverse complement strand
TTATTCATTCAGAAAAGATGATAAGGGTGAAAGCAGGAAAGAGATCAGCGAAGAATCCTATGTGAATGATCAAGATGAAGCAACTACCGTGACTCGCTAATCAAACAAATAGATTAGCTTTGCTGGTGATTGTTTGTGTTATCTCTGTGTTTTGTTTGTTAGGATCATGTACAGCTTATATATGCATATAACATGTTTCGGTAATAAAAAGAACTTGTAAATGGAGGTGGTATAGTAATTGAACTGACTTTGGTTTTTATCAACTTTTTGGTTTAGAATAAACTGATAAAAAATATTTTTAATTTATTCGTTTAGTTGATGAGAATCATTATTAAGTGTTTTTCTTAGAAATAGATATTGAAAATAGGTGGATGAATTATTTTCATAAGCTTTTCACTATGTTTCTGAAATACGATCCACCTTAGTGATTTTAATATCATTATTATTAAAAAAAA
>NW_018198323.1:0-455 GCF_001263595.1 Phalaenopsis equestris | reverse complement strand
ATCTAACACCTAAACTTTCATATTTACATGCATGAAATATCACTAGTAACAACTTTTGAAAATGCATATTTTCATGCATAAATTTATAATATCATGATCTTATAAATGTAAATATTAAACTTTAGGTATTAGA
This sequence comes from Phalaenopsis equestris, assembly GCF_001263595.1. Classification (NCBI taxonomy): domain Eukaryota; kingdom Viridiplantae; phylum Streptophyta; class Magnoliopsida; order Asparagales; family Orchidaceae; genus Phalaenopsis; species Phalaenopsis equestris. The sequence continues at coordinate 322 of NW_018198323.1, read as the reverse complement.
TACATAAGTGCATAAAAATTGTGCCATACATCTTAATTTCCCAAAAAAAAAAAAATCATTTTACTTTTAAATTTTCTCTTAAAGTCTAGTTTTATCATGCATTTATCAATTAAAATTATTCATCATATATAATATATCTTTATCAACCATTTAATTGCGCTGCGCGCCGTGACTCTTTGGTTGGCAGCTACGTTGTCAGTTGTCAGACTTCTGAAGTCGCGGTTTCGAGTCCCCTTAAGTGTATCTGCTTGCAGTGCGGGATCGAGTGGTTAGACACATGAGGTTGATTGGGGGCTCGTATCATAGCCTCCGACCAATCTTT
>NW_018198322.1:0-455 GCF_001263595.1 Phalaenopsis equestris | reverse complement strand
ATCGCGTATAGACAAAATAAAAAACGCAGTTTACATATAAGCTGTTAAAACGTGCAAAACAAACGGTACATCGACATTTTCAAAAACGCTGCCACACTTATGAGCTGCCCCAAACAGGCCCTTAGTGATAGTTTTGAAGATTGTTTAACCATTGTTTGAAGATTATTCGCTTATTATTTAAAAATGATTCAAGGATGATGGTTTGATTATAATTGAAAAACTATTTAATCATTATTCAAAGATGATTTAATCTTCATATAAACATTATTCGATAATTAATAAAATAAATTTTGAACAATATTCAACTCTTATCAGATCTTTGTTTGATCATGATTCGAGTATCATTTGAAGATTGTTCGAACACATGTCACTTAAGCACCAAATGAGGGCTCATCTAGTTGATGGATTCCTTCAATTAAAGTTTTCTTTAATCAACCTTCTTCATAAGTCATACA
>NW_018198321.1:0-455 GCF_001263595.1 Phalaenopsis equestris | reverse complement strand
AGCTCCCCCATGTTGGTTTCAACCCTCTAAGTGCTAGAGGTCAAAACCATACATGTGGAACTACAGGAAGAATAAAGAAGTGTTTAGAGTTTCTAATGGGTAAGGTTTTATCACTAGTCCTCTAGGATAGTCAACTAGAGAGTCTTATGGCTAGATCCTAGGCTTCTAATGAAGAAGGACTAGACCTCAACAAAAGTGTGGTCAACATCCTTTATCTCTTCCTTTTTTTCATTTTCATCTTCTTTCTTTCTTTACGATCTTTTCACATCTATAGAATGATTAATCAATATGGATAGAACTTTAAGGATTTTAAATTTCACTGTCATCCCTTAAAGTAAAACCCATCACTCTCCTTTACTTTTAAAATATTTTCAAAGTTGAAAGTATTAGTTAGAATAAGTTTTTAATAGAGACTCAATTCATGTAAAATATAAATCTAAGGAATCCCAAATTTT
>NW_018198320.1:0-455 GCF_001263595.1 Phalaenopsis equestris | reverse complement strand
AAAAAAAAAGAGACCTAATTTCCTTAAAATTCAGATATCACAAATGGTGGCTTCATAAAACAATGCACCCAGCACATCTTAAGTAACTTTTGTCCAACAAGTTTTGCAAATTCTAAATGTAACTCCAGAAATTTTTGATGACTTCCCCTGTATTTGTTTTCAATGGAATTGCTTGAAGATTCCACCCAGAGAGATTTTTTCATCAGAATGCCCGTTGACCGTTGGTTGGTGTACCTACGATATTTTTTTGAGCATAGGAACATTTAAGGGACTTTTTTTTATTTACAATCGCATGAGATATTTATATTTGTTTATTATTTTTAATTTTGCTTTGGAAATTTAAATTGTTTGGGACATGTTATACTTGGGAGTTTTTCATTTCACGATATTTTTTTATTTACTTCTGTAACATTATTTGCTTTTGTTCATTGTATTCATAGCATTATATGATTGTA
>NW_018198319.1:0-455 GCF_001263595.1 Phalaenopsis equestris | reverse complement strand
TGTGTGTGTGTGTGTGTGTAGTTCTTGACCGTCTTTTCATTTATGAATTAGTTATAGTATCTTTGTTTGTAAATATACATGTATTTTGGTATTTTTTTTTACTTGCATTACATCATATTACTGATTCTTTAATCATTTGCATGAAATTATTCACTTAAACTTATTTCTAATGATGGCAATTATAAGTCTGATGATGATGCCAAAAAGAGATGTGGAATTTTAACTTACTAATAAAGTAATAGTCCATCTAAATCATAGCTTCGAGGAACATACTAGAATCCCTATCCTAATATCACTGAGGTATATAAAGACTAAAATTTATCACGATTAACCATTTTTTTATATTTTTAAAAAGGTATTTCATCCATACAAATAGTAACAAATATGCTATAACTAAAGAGACTTGCAATGCTCTATGGAGCTGAATGTTGGCTTTTAAAAGGGAAGCATAATAC
>NW_018198318.1:0-455 GCF_001263595.1 Phalaenopsis equestris | reverse complement strand
TATGGTCTTATCCTTTCCAAAGTGTCTAGCTATTCCTCCAAAATACAGCTCGGAGATTAAAAATTCTCTATTTGAAGTTCTAGAAATACAAATTTGTTTTCCCTTATATAGATATCCAATGATAACAAAAAACATATTTTGAAGAGACAGGTTTATCTATGTTTTTCATATAAATTAGATTAAAGTCAGGATACATAAGGTACTCATCTTTGATTCGATCAAATCCTGGAATTTTTAGTTCTAGATACCTTATAATTAAAGTCACCCTAGATAAGGCATTAGCTGGCTCATTTTCAATATCGGGTTTATGCTTGAGAACAAAAAAGTAACCTTGAAAGAATTCAACCTATTTAGCATGTCTATGGCTTAACTTTCGTTGAGTATTAATGAATTTGGATGACCTGAGTTAAAAATGAACTCCTTATGTACAAGATAATATGTCGAATATCATTATT
>NW_018198317.1:0-455 GCF_001263595.1 Phalaenopsis equestris | reverse complement strand
TAAGAATTGAGTGATATGCATGTAAATCTTCCAAATTTATAACTATAGAGTGAATATTTTATGATTGCAAAATACTAAGAAAAACTCAAAATATGCAAGAGTTTCTTATATTAAAAACTTAAAGTGGAAAAATGATACAGCTTAGCTAAGAAGAAATAATCAACTATGTAGACAGATTATTTAAAATGTTATTGTATATATATTTTACTTTTCTAGTATTATAATTTTATAATGATGCATGTATATAAATTGGCAGCTTCCCTAAAGATTGAACTGAAATTATTGTAGAAATTTGATGATATAGGGCCTAAGAAAATAAAGATGTTTATAGTTCTGCCTGATGAATAATGCCAAAGATCACTACCAAAATCTATATGTCATCGTCTATCATCACTCCGCCATCATTACCATTCGATTATCATTTAATTGTCATCAATTATTCATTATCTAATTGA
>NW_018198316.1:0-455 GCF_001263595.1 Phalaenopsis equestris | reverse complement strand
GGTTAGATAATTTTGCTAGAACACTAGTCTAGGTATGATAAGTAATGAAGAACTTATATTATATATCATATTTCCAACCAATTTTTGAATTCATTAAATCATAAAATGAGATTCCTCCATCTGTAATGATTACTTTAGGCATTCCATATATTGTAAGAATATTTTTCATTAAAAATTTTGAAACATTCTGAGCATCATATCGAGGTAAAGTAATTGCTTTGATCTATTTCGAAACATAGTCTATTGCAATTAATATATACAAATATCCAAAAGTGGGAACAAATGGTCCCATAAAATCCAAACCCAATACATCAAATGTTTCAACTTCCAATGTAAAAATTTTGGGGAATATTATTCCATTTTTAAATTTTTCCTACTCACTGACATTGATCACATTTTTTTATATATGTATTAACATCCGTAAATAGAGTAGGCCAATAAAATCCAGATTGTAA
>NW_018198315.1:0-455 GCF_001263595.1 Phalaenopsis equestris | reverse complement strand
TGCTCAAAATATAATCAAACATACTATATAATCCGGTGAAGATATACAAATCGTGCATGAAATAAAACAACTAAAAGTTGATGATTAAATTAAGCATCAAATTAACTCCAAAACTTAAAAAGAAAAAAAGAAAAAATAGTAAACATAAAATAAACATGCAAGTCTCACAAGATAAAAAAATAGTTCTCAATGGATGCACTAGTATATTAAAGTAGCAGTCGTTAAAAAAGACTTTTGATTAAGGTCAATCATTAGACACTAAACATTCCCACTTAGTGTATTGTAGAAGCATATTTAAGATTTGAAATTATAAAATTATCATTGTGAGCTTAATTGTGGATGTTAGAGGAATGTCGATGAACCTGATCCAGATCCAATAGTTCCATTATCCTGGGTTTTCATGATCTCTAGTCTACTTAGTCAGAGATGGTAGTCGACCCGACTTGACAAAAAAA
>NW_018198314.1:0-455 GCF_001263595.1 Phalaenopsis equestris | reverse complement strand
TTTACATATCTGACACGTAAACTTCAAATTTTACATATATACTAACTTAGCTGTGCATAAAAAAATGTAGTTCACTTTTTGAAAATTAAAGTAGTGACATCACAAAAATTATGATGATGATATTTTTGATATGATATGAAAATTTTGTGTGGTATAAATGTTCAAAGTGAAGTTTGTATGTTAGATGTGTATATACGTAAGAATTATCTTGTATGTATGTAAATGCCCCTATATTTAAAAAATAAAATTTCATTTTTGTATGCTCTTAATATATATTTGTATTAAATTTTTTTTTATTTTTTATTAATTATTTTGCATAGATTTATTGAATTATTATGTATATTTGTATTATAAGAATATACAAAATAGATTGAATTGCTTGTAATATTATTTATTTTATCAATGATGGTAAATTTCACATTTTAATTTTGAATTATGTGCTATTTATTTAATTA
>NW_018198313.1:0-455 GCF_001263595.1 Phalaenopsis equestris | reverse complement strand
AGTTTAATTTTGGGCTTTTAAAATTGGTATGGTGGACTTGGTGGAGTTTAAATGGGATTCAAAATTTGGCATGATGAATTTCAGAAAGCCTTAAGTGGAGGTAGAGGAAATAGAGTAATTTTGGAAATTTTGGTGAAAATTAGACACTTTGGGTAAAATTAGGCATTTTTCAGGAATTTGGTAACTTTGGGTAATATTGGGTGAATTGAGGTAAAGTGGATGGCTAGGATTGGTTTTAGTGAAGTTTTGAGTGAAATTGAGTATTTTGACAATTTTGGGTACTTTTAAAATTTTTGGTAAATTGGTGAAATTTTTGGGTATTTTGGACAATATTGGGTTGTTTTAGGTGGTGATCATGCAAGTCATGGAAAACCTTCCCAAAGTTATGTGAGCCTTATGAGAACTCATTTTGAAGCCTTCTTGGTCCTAGTCATCCTAACCAAGGGTTAAGGACT
>NW_018198312.1:0-455 GCF_001263595.1 Phalaenopsis equestris | reverse complement strand
CCCCAGCGCTAAAAAAACAAAGAATCACTGTTCCTCGGTGTTAGTATTAGCGCACATTTCAAAGGGAAAATTTTTAAAATTTAATTAATTTTTTTGGAGCATATAAAAATATATAATTTCATGGAAAAACGAATATATTTTCCCTCATAACATATATGCTCAAAAAATCAAGCTAAAGTATTATGGTCTTGTGGGTTAAATATATTTTGGTTTAAATATTTTATTTTTTAAATTTTACTTGTGTGACGTGGAAGATTATGTGATATTAGAAAAAATAGAAATTCAAAAATAAATTTTTATTAATGTATTAGTGAAGCCACAACACGACATAACTCGAAAGAATGATACCTATGCTCTAGCTAAGGCAGGAAGGGAGGACTAGAAGCGGAAGCAGCGGGATATCATTCTTTTGTTTTTTGAAATGAAAATAGGATTTGAAAGAAGAGTGGATATTC
>NW_018198311.1:0-455 GCF_001263595.1 Phalaenopsis equestris | reverse complement strand
GACAAATTTATCAGTCGGTGTTGATTGGCTAATGAATTTATGAAATATATAATCAGATATTTCTTATTCATTATTCTTTGTCTTTTATAATCTAGTGAATCTATATCATTTTTAAGTACAATTAGAAGAGTTGAGGTAACATTTCCCACCTTTTTAATCTCATCTTCTTTGCATGAATATTCTCTAACTTGTTCACCATATCGTCTTTAGTATCCATATGAATGAAAAGAATAGTCGCATGGACCTCTATAAGACATTCTCACTCCACCCAATCTCCAACCTTAACATGGATGGTTGAATTAGTAGCAAGATTTTCTCCACTATTCTCTTTATCCCCACTCAATTATTAGCAAAGTCATTTAAGCATTTATTTTATACTTTAATCTTAGTTGATTATTCTTTAATTTGATATAGTTATACTTTACCACTCCAACAACTACAAAAAAAAAAAAAAA
>NW_018198310.1:0-455 GCF_001263595.1 Phalaenopsis equestris | reverse complement strand
TACAATTCGAGAGGTAGGAAATCTCTCCCAAACCTTAGATCTAAGACTCACAACTCAATCTCATGCATCCAACTAACCCAGACATAATAAGCCTATTTGTACCCAATAATAATAATAATAAAAGACTACATTTCCCCTAGGCGTACAAAAGAAAAATTTGTCTTTAGTCTAGGTGCCCTCGTAACAATACTCCCCCCACTCAAAAGACACATTACCCTCAAGGTAGGAAAAACTAAGAGTGTTCTTCCTCCTCCCCCATAGCTATCTTTATTTCTTCATTCTTTGCTTCCTCATCGTGCACTATGAGAACTTATAATCTTCGATCCTTGCAACGGTGTCCTGGGGTAAACTTATCATTATACTAAAAACATAACCCCTTGCCTTGCTTCTCCCAAATCTTTGTCTTTCTAAGGAGCTTGAGTGTAGGGCTGTAAACGAGCCGAGCTTGAGCGAGC
>NW_018198309.1:0-455 GCF_001263595.1 Phalaenopsis equestris | reverse complement strand
AATAAATAAATAAATAAATAAAATAAAATAAAATTAGGTTGAATGCAATAACTATTTCATGCAGAATGAAAACTACTGTCACGTGCCTGCATCTTCAAATTTCTCCTCTAGTACTGCCTTATTCAGCTTTAGAACCAAATCAAGCTCCTCAATAAGCGGGTCTGGTTCTTCTGGCGCGCTGCAAAGGGAAGGGCAAGCTTAGATGCATTTAACCAATAATTCCATAAAATTCTATTTGGAAGATTTACAGGCATACCTCTCAATTGCTATGCATTTACATATCTAACACCCATACTTCAATTTTTACATACACATGCCACCTTATCTATGCATGAAAAGGGGTATTTCACTTTTTTTTAGTTAAAATGACAGTACTATTGAAGTGGAATGAAAGTTTGGGTGGTATATATGTAAAACATAAAATCTAGGTTTTAGATATGTAAATACATAAGAAT
>NW_018198308.1:0-455 GCF_001263595.1 Phalaenopsis equestris | reverse complement strand
TCTTCAACTCAAATCAAATCATTGAAACCACACTTTATATTTCTTCATAAAATTCATCCTTGCAAATAGAAAGTGAAAGCTTTAAAAAAAAGGGCCACATTTTATTTTTCTTCATATACATTAAGGTCTCGTCATTGAAAGAACCATAAAAAGTCAAGTTTCTTATCTCATTGGAAGTATTAAGGGAATTTATCTCAATATAAAGCTTATATCATCTCATTAATGCTTTACTATCAATGAACTTTTCCCCCTTAAAATAGTATTATACCATATAAACATCTCAAAGGCATGCTTACGATATAACCTTCGTGAAAAGTTAATAGCAAAAAAGTTTCTTACTAAAAGGTTTCTACAAGCACAAAGGGCATATATGGTCTCCAATGATACCCTTGGGATGCCCATGAGGAAGTGTTAATGATTAGCTAGTAGTAGATAAATTTCTCACTAGAAATACT
>NW_018198307.1:0-455 GCF_001263595.1 Phalaenopsis equestris | reverse complement strand
TTTTTTTTGTGTTTTGGACTTAATTTTAATTATGAAATGAAACTGTTAGATAGTTTTCTCCGTCCAACTAATAGCTCTAACCTTGGTAATTCCAAACTCACGGGCCGAGTCATGACATCTCATCTACTCCACTATCATCTTAAAACATCATCAGCAAACCTATCGCACTTTGGATATACTTAGTACTTCATATATTAAAGGATATAAATATAAGGACAACGGTGAACATTGAAGTAATCATAATATAATTAAAAAACTCAATGATCACTCCACAAAACTTACAATGTCAAACATAGAAGTTTAGTTCTTCATAGAATATAAGGATATAAGGAAAGTGTAAACATTGAAGTAATCCAACTGTAATTTAAAAATTTTATAATCATTCCAAATACTTATTATGCCAACCTAGCTCACTCTGGATATATTTAAGATATTAATATAAGGATAATCATGAA
>NW_018198306.1:0-455 GCF_001263595.1 Phalaenopsis equestris | reverse complement strand
AGCCCAGGACTTAAATATTATTTTTCGGCCCTACATCTAGCAATTTGAGACTTTTTGTCTGTGACATTAGACTTTTAATAGGGCTTTAAATAAATCAATCCACTTAATGAATGATCTAAACTCGACTCGATTAATACACCATCATATTTATTCATTTTTTTGAATATTTTTATCAATTTAAAGTTTAAATAAACTAAATTTGAACATAGTCTAACTCCTTTATTAATATCAAAAACAAACTCATTAATTATTCAACAAGCAATTAAATATTATATACTTATATAATATATTATTTAAATAAAATTGAATTAGCTTATATATATATATATATATAATAAAGAGTAGCTCGTGGCTCCTTACGTGCTAATTAAATAGAAAATTACATAGTTGGGGAAGGAAAGTGGATCCCAATCTAAAACAAAAAAAAAAAAAAATACAACATAGCCCTAGGGGTT
>NW_018198305.1:0-455 GCF_001263595.1 Phalaenopsis equestris | reverse complement strand
AGAGAGAGAGAGAGAGAGAGAGAGAGAGAGCCTCTCAGGGAAGATAGCTTAAGAGGAAAAAAGGAGAGAGCGATCGATTCCACCTTTCCTTTTATCCTCCATTTTGTACGTAAGGTGGAGAATAATATAAAATTGGAGTAGGACATCAAGGACTATGGCGTTGATTTCTCTCTGACCAGTATCATGTATATGAGGCACCAGTATCTTGTATATGAGGCATTATCAGCTAATGTTAGGTATTGCCGATACAAGGGCTAGTCTCAATGCTTGGGCGATGGGATTGAACCTCAGTGTCGGGCTACCTCTTTGAAGGAGAGATTGACGGGTGTCCTAGTTGGTCATGATGTTTTTCTCAGGTTGCTACCTTCACAAGGATAAGTCTAAGTCATCTGCTTGAGTAGGAAGACGATAAGCTCGACTAGTTTCTTTGGTAGACGAGCTTGATTCAACCATTT
>NW_018198304.1:0-455 GCF_001263595.1 Phalaenopsis equestris | reverse complement strand
GTGGTCAGTCGTGATCTTAGGTGACTGGTGACAATTGTCGGGGCTTCAAGAGTCAAGCTTTAATAGTTATCTTAATTTAGTTTTTCAAAAAGCGTTTCTAAAAATTTAGCCAAAAATTCAAAATGCTCCATTAGCATCAACACTGCTTCTATTTATCTTAGATCGTTTTTTCGACATTTAAGTGTTTAACAACTTCAAAATTATATGCTCTTGGGTAAGGCTATCAATATTGTTCGTTGTTCGTGAATAGTTAGTGTTCGGATCGTTATGAAGCTTGTGTTTGATTTGTTCGCTAAGCAAATAAGCTGATCAAAAACATTTTTTTTTCCGCTTGATATGTAAATGAGCCGGACACGAACATATATTTGTTCATACGTGTTCAGCTCGTTTTGGCTCGATATATGTATAATTGATAAGTAGTATTTTTAAATAATTTAATTGACTACAAGACTACA
>NW_018198303.1:0-455 GCF_001263595.1 Phalaenopsis equestris | reverse complement strand
AATTCAAAAATCAAATTGAAACTCAATTCAACACTAAAATTAAAATTCTCAGCTCCGACGAAGGGGGAGAATACGACAATAACCACCTTGATGTCTACCTAGCCAACAATGGTATAATCCATCAATTTTTATGCCCAAACACACCCCAACAAAATGGCCTTGCCGAGAGAAACATCGGCATATCCTTGAAACGGCATGATCTCTATTAGCCACCTCCCAAGTTCTACAAAAATTCTGGCCCTGCAACTTTCTATTAGTTGTTCATCTCATCAACAAGATGCCCTCTCCAAACACTCAAAACCTCCCTCCCTACCATCTTCTCTACAAACAGCCCCCAGATTATACACACTTGAAAGCTTTCGGATGCGCTTGCCTTCCTTGGTTTCCACCACAACGCAGGACCAAATTAGACTAAAGATCTGACCTATGCATATTTCTCGGTTATCCTAGTAACT
>NW_018198302.1:0-455 GCF_001263595.1 Phalaenopsis equestris | reverse complement strand
TACAGGAGGGAGAGGCTGCCTGCCAATCTGGTGCAAGCTCAGCGTGACTACTTTGGAGCGCACACGTATGAGAGGACTGACGTAAGTGGATCGTTCCACACCGAGTGGTTTAAGATTGCGAGGCAGTCGAAGATTTGATGCCATCGGTGCGTCATTCTACCACGCTTTTGAATGATTATGGTTTCGTTGGGGCATATATCAGAGACTTATTTGCTTTCTAAATTGAATAACATACCCGCCCCAATGCAGGATTTGAAACCTGATTATACTTCTTGTTTTTGTTGAATTTTGCTTTTTTGTGCTTTGACTCTGTGTTATGTTTAAGAGTTCATGGATTTGAACTTCGTGCGGTTGGTGTTCTTTTGATTTTGTTTTTCCTAATAATTTTTCTTTCGTAGTTGAAGGGAAATGCAATCTGAAGAATAATGCTGTAGCGCTCTTATCGGTAATTTATT
>NW_018198301.1:0-455 GCF_001263595.1 Phalaenopsis equestris | reverse complement strand
TTAAAAAAACAAAAAAAAAAAAAAAAAACTCGAGTTATAGTGTTGAGAGTGTTGGGAGGCTAGAGCGGGATTGGGCGGACTTGACCGGGCTCCATCATAACATAAATGGGATTAATCGACTATCAATATAAAATCGAATCAACTAGATTAAATATGAATGAAATGTAAATATTGGATAATTGATCCAATTTATTCGCAATATTGTTACTTATTACTCGTATAATTTTTAATACATTAGATTCCTATTCTAACAACCCCTATGTTATTATAGGAAGCCCATGGGGTCAATTTATGATTAATATGTTTTTTCTCACATAATAAATTTAAGAATTCTCCTTTGTAGGTAAGCATTCAATTTATATTGATTAAGATTTATTGCCAATTTTTGTTGATTTTTTTTCACAAAGAACCGCATGTTTTCTAGGTTCAGATTCAATAATATATATACATATATA
>NW_018198300.1:0-455 GCF_001263595.1 Phalaenopsis equestris | reverse complement strand
TAACTTCTAATAGGAATAAATTATTTCCTAATATAGTTTCTAACACCAGGTATTCAAGTTAAAGGCCCGTTTAGGGCAGCTTATAAGTACGGGCGGCGTTTTCAAAATGTCACCATACTGTTTGGATTGTGCGTTTCTCCAGCTTATTGAAAAACGGCGTTTTGAATCTGTTAAGCACACGGCCCGCGAGATGACCAAACTTTCTATAACCCCTTCATCTGCAAATGCTCTTTTCATTAATATTGATCATTCTTTGGGATACTTTAAGAGTCTGGTTCTATGGTAACTTCTCTTTACATAGTGATCTATGAAGGGGTTATAGGGAGTTTGGTCGAATTTAGCAACTCCCAAATTTGGTGAGATGGCTAGTCTTGGCTATTGGTTGCAGATTCATTCATGGTATTGTTGACCTCATTTTTGGATGAGGTCTTCACCTCTCTCCTTAGAGCATAGGG
>NW_018198299.1:0-455 GCF_001263595.1 Phalaenopsis equestris | reverse complement strand
CTACAAAAATGTAAGGCATGTTGGGCTCAGGCACCAAATGATAGTTTTAGGGTTTCTGCTTCTGATTTGCTGTCTCGTCTCTGTTCACGCCGTTTTTTAACTGCTATCTATCCTCCTAATTGATTATATAACTTTTCAAACCCTTTTCTTGTTTTATCACACCGTCGATGATTATTTGACAGCGTGTGGGAGGGAGAAGGAGGTGAGACTTGTTGCTGGACAGTATATTAGAGGCTCTTGGCGGCTGTCCTTGCTGAATGTTGCAGTCAAATGCGAATCGGTGAGGTGAGGATGGCAATGAGAATCCAACACCTGTTCCTAAATAAGATACAAACACACCACTTGCAAATGTAAATGATATAATACACCAAAGAGCATAAAATAGAGATTACAATCTTCATAATACATAAAACCAAACCTAGCTACCTAAATATTAAAATACCTACATATATAGT
>NW_018198298.1:0-455 GCF_001263595.1 Phalaenopsis equestris | reverse complement strand
TTTAATTATTGTATAAAACGTATGTGCATGCATTAGTTGTAGGCTGTTACTAAAGTAGAGTAAATTGATGCTATTCTACATACGTGCCAGATATAGGAACTATATCACCCACGCCTCCCTTTGCATTTCTTTTTTTTTTTCCTTAGGGTAATTTGTTAGTGCCACTTTTGGGCTCTTCATGCAATATTGTGTTTTCCCAACAGGAAAGTTGTTCAACAAGACTTCGACACTAGCCTTGCTTTTCTCAGTCATGAGAAGAAACAGAGAAATGAGGTACTTCTTGACAATGAGCATACATAAAGCACCTTATCTTTTTGCCGAGTTACTATGATATTTAATCTTGGTCAGCATGATACAGTCACAGTACTCACAATTTCATGTCACAGCTTTGCTGAGTTCATTTGTTGTCATAGGAATTTGGATTGAGGTTCATTTGATTTTTTTTTTTTTTTTTT
>NW_018198297.1:0-455 GCF_001263595.1 Phalaenopsis equestris | reverse complement strand
AGCGGTTGACAACAACAAAGTTCTGTGGCTATCCAAGCTACTCCACAATTATCTCAATGAAATCATTGGACATAAAAAATGATAAAAACTGCATATGTGCCAACTCACCTAGAGTGTTGTGAATGTAAATATAGAGGGAAAATAAATAAAAAATTTGAAATAAGCTGCATATAAACCTCTAGCCCTTATGTATTTTAAATGTTTAGCACCCAAGCCTCAATTTCACATACCTACCTCCTTGACTATGCATACAAGATGTATTCCAAATTTAGAAGGCAAGATGTAAACAAATAAAAGTTGGGTGGTATGCATGTAAAGCTTCCATATGCTTAAAAGAATGCATACTTTCTTTACAAACCCATGAGCCTCCTTGGATCCCAAAAAAATGAAGTGACAAATTCTCATAAACTTAAACACCTGGAGAAATTCTCTAACACCCAAAACAATGCTGCTAC
>NW_018198296.1:0-455 GCF_001263595.1 Phalaenopsis equestris | reverse complement strand
AATGTATGAAATAATTATGAAATTAATATTAAATAGTTTAGTTTATTTATTTAAAAATAGGTATTAGACATATATTATTAAAAAAAAAGAAAAAAATTGGGTACCGACAATAAATTGTTGAATCCAGTCACGTTTCATTCACCTTTCTATTTTATTATAATTTTAATGGTAACGTATAAAACATCTTGATGGAAGAATAGTATATGATTAAATTAAAAAGAGATGGGAAAAAATATTAGATGACGTGATGAAAAAAAATACACTTCAGGTTATAGAAAAAATATTACGTCGGGACTTCGCGCGTAGAGTTACGTGCGGATTCCAATGAAATTACGCCGCTGAGGTGATCGGCCCGGTAACACAGGAAATATTCCTCTCATGTTATTCCATGTTATTCATATGTTATTGTACGTTATTCAGGTGTTATTATGTTATGAGAATATTCCCGGTGTTAT
>NW_018198295.1:0-455 GCF_001263595.1 Phalaenopsis equestris | reverse complement strand
AAAAAAAAAAGGAGAAAAAATATGTCTTTTTATCGTTTTCCGAATGGCTGGCTGCATCTTCAACAAGTCGCTGTTGTTTCGTTTTCAGTTCAGGGTTTCTTGCCTTTGTGTTCCGTCAACTTGAGGTTCAGTAATGGCTGAAACGTGATTTTCAAACGGTCGGTGGAAATTATGACCATCAACCTCTGGTCGTCGGAGAAGAAGGAAGATAAGGGAGGAGGAATCGAGGTAAAAAGAAAACGAACTGCGTTGGGGAGTTTTCCCCCACTGCTGGTCTTATTGAAGTCCGGGCTGGTGAAGGTGAAAGAATATTAGGGTTCGAGTTGGTTTATATGGGGATTTTGTGACGCCTTTCCCGTTTTTTATCAATTGCTGGAGTATATAGTGAGAGATAGAGAACGCTTGCAGGTGCGTAGGGCTTTTTACTGCTTTTATGCTCATTTAGAGGAGCTTTT
>NW_018198294.1:0-455 GCF_001263595.1 Phalaenopsis equestris | reverse complement strand
CTTGTTTGCCCGTGTAGAGTTTGGCGTTACGAGTTTCAAGTGCAAGACTAAAATTGTCCTTTTCTTTTTAAAATCATTAAAACTCATGAAATGCATGAGCTCAAATATTTAAGATTGTTTGGTCCTCGAATGAATGCATCATCAAAATTAGTACATTAGGCGGTTTCAATTGTATGATAAGTTAGTTGTGCTTTTGTAGTATAGAGACTTTCAAGTGGTTTATAATGAGACAAAATGAGCTGTTGATGATATATTGTATTTAGTGAATCATTTTTAGTAGTGAAATGCATGAGTAAAATTAAGCATTTGAATAAGTTTCTATTTACCATTTGATCATTTATATTTTTTTTTTACTTTTTGTATGAATGATTTAATTATTATGAAAATTGATGAAACTCGATCTACATGTAATTTTTATGTTATAAATCACAATCAATGCATGATATTCAATTTGA
>NW_018198293.1:0-455 GCF_001263595.1 Phalaenopsis equestris | reverse complement strand
AATTTGACGCGAAGAGAGCTGAAGAATTGTCATGCTCGACACTTTCACCTCAGTCGAAGCATCTGTCTTGGTTGCTAATAGTACTCAAGCCTCGTCAAACCTTCCTCGAGTCACTGGGTTCACTTGTGATTATTGTCACAAACCTAACCATGCTCGAGAAAAGTGTTGGAAACTTCATGGAAAACCAACATATAAACTTTCAGCCAAATCCACCTCAGCCAAAGGTCTCACTGCGACCTTTGAATCTACTAAGCTACAATCAGCTCTTATTTGAAACACTCCAGAATGTTCCGATTCTCTTAAGAGTCAAGTGGAGCACTTAATCAAGCTACTCGGATCCAATCAGTTCACTTCTGACCCGTCAACCTCCCATGTCCATCAATGTATCACTCCTTTGACACACTTTCTTTTCTAGTCCTTGAATCATTGATTCATGTGCCACAGACCACATAACT
>NW_018198292.1:0-455 GCF_001263595.1 Phalaenopsis equestris | reverse complement strand
AAAAAATAATATTAATATATCATTATTCTATTATTAAAATTACATTAAAATAATTTAAATATTTATTACGATATCTGATCTAACTTTTATTCAATCTCGATTAAATCATTGAATCGTGAATCTTTAGACTCAATTTTCACAATATAGATTTTCCTTGCACTTGCTTAATGTATTTCATGGGAAAATAGTTTTACTTGTGAAACCAACGAAAAAAAAAAATATTCAAAGCCATATAAATTGATCAGGATAAAGTATTCAAAGCCATATAGAGAGCATCTTTCATGGTCAAAAGATCACAATCTTGTGTTGGAGGGGAGCAGCTGTAACAACTGTCCCATCACAGAAAGCCTCCAAAGGAATCAATTTAAACCCAATTTGTCCACCTCATTAATAGCTGTTAATTCCCATCACCTGACATGGCCCCCACGCCCAAATCATTTTCTTATATCTATTTA
>NW_018198291.1:0-455 GCF_001263595.1 Phalaenopsis equestris | reverse complement strand
GAGCCGAACACGAGCTATTCGCGAACAACAAACCTTTTTGACAGCCGTATATGTAATTATGTAAATACCCAACAAGGCCATTGGAATTGTGCTGCGCCAATCTGCTTCCTCGCAATGGCCGCCATTTGTAATAACGTAGTGGGTGGCCTCTTTCCGACTCCGTCGATTGCCCAACCGAACTACTGGAGGAAGTTCATAAAGGTCTTGCATCTCAATGGCGATTGGCGCGACTGTAGTTACAATAAAATATAATTAAGGTCAGTTTGGTTAGAAACAATTGGCGGTAACTGCAACAATCGAATCTGTTAAGTATAAATTTGTTATTAGCAGCGGATTTTTATATGCAAAGTTGGAGGAGTATATTGCAGATTAATATGCGAGGAATCAACAGCAGTTCAACGACTGGTTCCTTATATTTACAGAAAATCTATTTATTTGGTCATATATATATATAT
>NW_018198290.1:0-455 GCF_001263595.1 Phalaenopsis equestris | reverse complement strand
TATGTATATGTATGTATAGTACTCTTTCATTTTTATTAGGACAATTAGATTTTGATAGAGAATTTATTTTTTTATTAAATTTATATTTGTTTATTATATGTAGTGGATCATAATCATAATATTAATCTATAGAAAAATATGAGAGTGTGTATATGAATATTCTTTAGGTTGAGGGAGCGTTTAGGCCAAAAAGTAGGCATGAAGTTGTTTTTGGAAAAAACAATTTTATAGGTGTTGTCAGAAAGCTATTGTTGCAATAATAAGATTTTGTTTGGATAATATTTTGTGTTGCAGTTGTTCCTAATGAAAATAAAAGTTTTATCCTGACATATTAATTAACAGAGTGACTACTATTTTCAAATTAATTATAGCAGAATAACACATAAAGCTCCAGCAATACAGAAAACATGTTATGAGTCAAAATTTCTTCAATACATCAATTGTAAGTCATCATT
>NW_018198289.1:0-455 GCF_001263595.1 Phalaenopsis equestris | reverse complement strand
TGTTATATTTTTTCTTTCAGGTGTGTTGATTCTAATAGCTTAGTTGCTTTAAGGAATAATGTTTGTTTTTCTATTATAGTTTGGGTTAACTTCGGTATCATTTATTAAGGCTTTGAAAGTCGGTTTTAATGAGGTTTTGATCATTTTTTTTTCATGGACATAGTATTGGCTGTCTAATTAACATATTTTTTGTTTTAATTGAAGTTTGCTTAACAAAATTTTTTTGGTTTGTAGTATAGTTGCTTTTCGATCCCAAGACTCGTTCATCTTGGAGCTTGTTTAATAGTTGTTACGTTTGGATTATTGCTAGTATGTGAGATGCCTTGTCATGGGATAAGCTAAGCATCTCATTGTATGTCTAGGCTAATACTCAAAAGCACATTGTATTTGGTAATCAATTACATTTTCTCAAAGGTTTAATTATTTGAATATATTTCTAAAATATCTATATATAT
>NW_018198288.1:0-455 GCF_001263595.1 Phalaenopsis equestris | reverse complement strand
TTTTAAAAATAAAAAAACATAAAACATTTTTGGTTAGATATTTTTATTTTTTTCAAAGAATAAACTATATGTTTTATAATATGGCTGGGTTCCCTAGTGCTCTAGTATTAAGATCTGACGCTCATGATGTATATGATATTTTCCTTGCTCTACAGCACAAATTATTACCTTTGGGTGGCAGCAGCGACGGGCGACGATTATCAGAGGCCGGCGGAAGCTTGAGGATGCAAGCAGCAGCCGACGCGACGTGAAAGTGATAAAGACGGAAGAAAGGTGGCGGTGCAACTGCGGCGGATTAGACGAAGAGTTGTTTTGGTGTTTTAAGAGGCATCAAAAAATATATTTTTTTTCTGTTATTAATATTTTAAAATTAGAAGAGCTCTAAAAGAAAAATAAAAAACACAAATAAAATAAAAAATATATAAGCAAACACTAATTAGAGAGAGAGAGAGAGA
>NW_018198287.1:0-455 GCF_001263595.1 Phalaenopsis equestris | reverse complement strand
ACTCAAAACGGGCTGAATCGGCGCCCAACACCAGTCTTAGGGGCCCAAACGCCCGAAACTAGAGGCCCGTGCTCCTAGGCACTAATTATGGGCACCTAAGTTCCTAGAAACAGAGCTATAGACGCTCAAGCACCAGTTTTGGGCGGCCATGTGCTTGTAAAAGCAGGATTACGGTTCAGAAGTCTCATTTCACATTGTTTCGCAGGCGGGGACGTAAATTGGCAAAGAATAGAAAGGTTTGGTGAGGAATTTTCACGAGGTAACTCCTACATTTGGACTTCTTCCACACTTTCAGACTTAAGATCTATTGGAGACTACCAACACTTGAAGAATAGATGTAGTAGAGACTTGAGCTAGGGGGTGTGTGTGTGTTTTAGTGTGTTTAGTGAGTGTTTTTACTTTCATGTATGCATGTGGAAGCAAATCAAAGTGAAGTTTCATTGTAAGAAGAAGAT
>NW_018198286.1:0-455 GCF_001263595.1 Phalaenopsis equestris | reverse complement strand
CTCTCTAGAGGCATCAATATAAGCAAGCTAGCCTCTAACAAAATAATCTAAGATTAAATAGAAAAAGTTAAAGAGTTTAGCCTTCCACCAAGTATAATGATTTTTAAGGAAGCCTCTAGGTATGAGGAAAGCTTTATTGCAAAGGCTCCTTATGATGTAGAAGCTATTATTAATGGAAATGTTACTTTACAAATAGTCCTTAAAGTTGCTCCAAAATAACTCTAAATGTTCAAATAATAACTGGAACACCTCTAGAAGAAAGAGGAGAATTAACAAGCCCAATATCCTTCTTTTAAAAAATAAATAATATTTTTAATAACTTTAATTAGAGTTAAACACTCCTTAAAGTAAAGCCCTATTCTACTACCTTATCTAACTTCCCATGACATTCAATTCTCTTGATGCCTACACTAATTTCAAGCAATGGTTTGGGTCAGTTCCCTTTAGTCGACCTT
>NW_018198285.1:0-455 GCF_001263595.1 Phalaenopsis equestris | reverse complement strand
AAACCAAAACTATAGAGTAATTTAGGTTCATTTTAGGTAGAACATAAGGTATACGGTAAATTAAGTACAATTTAGGTAGAACATAATGTATAGAGTCATTTAGGTTCAATTTAGGTAGAGCCTTAGGGTTTTAGGGTGACTTAAGTTCAATTTAGGTTTAACCTAAGAGTTTAGGTTAGGTCCAATGTGGTTTGAACCAAAGAGTTTAGGTTAATTATGTCTCATATATTTTAAACTTAATTAAGGTTTAAAGTATACTTAGCTTAATGTAGGTTAATCTTAAGGTTTAATTAAGTTTAATTAGAATTAATTAAGGTTTAAGTATTACTTAAGCTTAAGGCAAGTAAAGCTTAAGATCTAATTAAGTATAATTAGGGTGAGACGTAACTAGGGTTTAGGTTGATTTAAGCTTAATGTAAGTAAGGCTTAAATTTTAATTAAGCTAATTAAGGTTA
>NW_018198284.1:0-455 GCF_001263595.1 Phalaenopsis equestris | reverse complement strand
GTATAATGTGACATCTTGGGTATTGAACTAGGTTTCATCACAAAAGGAGTCTTTCACAAGAAGTATGTTGGTGTTTGTGGCAGCGTAAAGTATCATGATGTTTCTATGTGCCATGAAAGATCAAATGATGACCACCATGCAAATGAAGAAGCGTTGCCTTGATGGTGATATATGATGATGATATGTTTAAATATGCCACGGGATGTGTATCTATGTAGATGGACGATCATGGGTCCTAAGGCCTGGTTGGATAGGCTGGCGTTGGTGCACAAATATTATATTTTTCATCTTAACCTCCACACCTATCATCGATTACATGCGTATTCTAATGGATGCCACTACATAACTCTTCAATTTGATTTATGGCATATTAAACAAGGCAATCTTTAGGTATTCCAATAAACAATTGTAATTCCTTCTCTAACTCCTGAATATAATTGCACTATGAAAAAAAA
>NW_018198283.1:0-455 GCF_001263595.1 Phalaenopsis equestris | reverse complement strand
TTAACCCTAAATTTCGCCATGCTGTTTTCTGCCTCCTCGTGTTTATCAGTTCATCTTCATGTTATTTGTCACAGAACCTCTCTGTTGCTCTCAACGTCTTCTTTTTAATTTTTCTTTAGCCATTTATACTTGCATGTTTGCTTACACTCGTATGAAATTTTAGATGTGTATGGCTTGGCTTTTATTTTTTTCTTATTTTTTGTGCTTATTTCTTGTAAATCCATTTAGATGTTGTAATTTCGTGAAACTGAAATTATTACCTTCGTTTTTAATTTTTTAGTTGCATCCGTTTATTCCTTTCTTATCTTTGTAAACTGTAACCCCGTCGATGTATATATATATTTTTTACTTTTCTTCCATGCACAATATCACTAGATGTATTTGTCAGTATACTCTTTGTTATTGGGACTCTGTTCGGCACTTCATATATATTTATAGTTGTCGCTTACTAGAAA
>NW_018198282.1:0-455 GCF_001263595.1 Phalaenopsis equestris | reverse complement strand
TTTTTTTTTAGAGTGGGGGCTTTGTATACTGAGTTGACGCTAAAGCTGAAACGGCTTGCATCTTGTTGAGGATCTTCTCAATGGATTTGGACCATGGAACATTCTGCACATCTCTGTCTTTGTAGGGATCCACAGGGAAAAAAAAATCATCAACTGAGATTACGTTGATCGAACCCTTTTCGAGCGCTTTCAAGTATTTTTTTGGGATGATTATGTTTCCTGTTAAAAACTGATAGTCCAACAAGTTGTTGAAGATGAAATAATCTTTTATTTTATGTCCAAGCATCCTGTGGTAGACACAATAGTTGCATTGATCTTTCATTCTAACCTCTTCTGCCCTTTTGTCTTTGGAAAGTTTAAATTCTGGTACCTTTAACAAACAACAGAATATCTTCGTTGCGGCTTCTGTTTTGAATGGATATTTTTTGTTCATTCGCTCAACCATTATTTTTTTT
>NW_018198281.1:0-455 GCF_001263595.1 Phalaenopsis equestris | reverse complement strand
CTATTTATGAAGAGATGCATTTCAGTTTTAAGAAATTATAAATAATGGTAATTTTTAACTTAATTAAAAATTTTGAGCATTTTATATGTCAATATTAGAATTTAGGCGTGAAATATGTAAATACATAAACATTATGTGGTATGTATGTAAATGCTCATTTAAAGTTATCCAATGAAATTTTTTTTCCTTGATTAAAAAAACTTAAATGTAAATATTCTTCTGACCAATTCGATGTCATAACATGTAAATTACTGATTATTTTTTTATTTACATTGCTTATTCGAATTCAAAGTATTATTTTTTATATGGTCCTATACATTTTCTTAAATTTATACAAGAATTTACAAAAGTTCCCCATTAAGAAATCATAGCATTATTTGGAAAAACTTGACAACCATAGTGAAAATTCAATCAACTAAAGAAAGAAAGAAAAATCCAAGGAAGTAATCTTCCTA
>NW_018198280.1:0-455 GCF_001263595.1 Phalaenopsis equestris | reverse complement strand
TTGTATTTGACTCAATTTAAAATTATTTGTTCGAATTAGACTTGTGTTTAGCTCGATATAATTCAAACAAAACAAAAAAAAAAATTTAACTAATTAAATTATTACTATTAACTTAAAAATTTTATTTTATTGAACAGATTTTGGATGGCACGCATATATAAAGCTTAATTTCTTTCCCAAAAAAAATTCATTACTTCACTTTCTATAGAACTTTTCTCACAACCGATATGTGGTGACGTTGTCCTCGTTCCTTGCTCCTGCATCAGCCCACAATATTTACTTTATAAACACCCAAATTAGCCTTTTTTATGCCCAGTTACGTACATACTACCCAAATTTTATTTACATATTTAACACCAGTGTTTATATGTTTTTATAATTATACCACCTAAATATAATTTTAAAATAATAAAAATTAGCATTTTTAATACAGATAAAAGTTAATATAAAAAGAT
>NW_018198279.1:0-455 GCF_001263595.1 Phalaenopsis equestris | reverse complement strand
TCGTAGTGGTGAGTTGTGATAATGTCTGTAAGCAATAATGGTTGGAGTTGGGAGCTGCTGAGTTGTGAGTCACATAGATTGTAGTTATTTAGTTAAACTATATTGAGGAGTTTTAGTAACGTAAGTTGACAACCAAGGTTACGGTAAGGGGTTGTAATTGCAATGAACCACATAGACCATACACTGTAGTGGGGAGTTGCGAGGGACAAATATTAGGAGTACGAGAAATTCATTATATTCTGAGTATAACGGTCATATGAAGTTATTGTGGGGAGTTACTTTGTACTCAGGGTGAGTTGTTACACATTCAGGTGAGTCTTTACAATGTATTTGGGGTTTGTATTTAAACAATCTTTGGGGTGTGTTCTTATACTCTCTTCAGATTGCAACATTGCACTGTGTTTTTGAGGTACGTTGCAACATTGTCGTATGATCAAATTTTGCACATGATTCTA
>NW_018198278.1:0-455 GCF_001263595.1 Phalaenopsis equestris | reverse complement strand
GCTAGGAGAATGCATTTTCTAGCAGACACAGTGCTTCAGTATGCCAGACCCGATGACGATCGAACGGTGTCACCCAACACTATCAAGATAGTGGGTGTCATCCTCTCTCTTTCAAAGATCATGGGGACCCTTCTATCATTCGGTGCCAGAATATCACATTAGAGTTGCTAATCCTGCTCATGATTTAGCATGCCTCTGATCATCTCTAATATTTGATTTTTCTGGTATTGGATCTATTAAACCACAAACTCCCCATGCATTCCATGTTATTGTCTATCTCCCTGTTGTGAGATCATTCTCTTTGCATTGATCCTCTTATTGTTGGTAGCGTGATCAATGTTTATTGTGTCTTTTAAGATGTCGCACCAAAAGAATTGAGTGTAAATGAGAAGAGAGAGATGAACAGTAGAAAATAGTGTTATTCCTTCATTAAATGCTTCCCCTATTTATAGAGG
>NW_018198277.1:0-455 GCF_001263595.1 Phalaenopsis equestris | reverse complement strand
AGAGTGTGTTAATTTTGTAAATAGTAATGTTTTTCAAGTGCTACGCATGTAATTGCACAAAAAAAATGCTTCAAACTTGGTGAGATCTTCTCCACTTTGATCCTTAGTAATTTTTAGAAATAAGGATTTGTTTTTTTGTTAGGAAGATTGTTCAAAGCTTAGAGAGATCTCCTCAACTATCATCCTCAATGTTTTCAATAAAAACTATTTGATATAAGCTTTGATACTATTTTATTTTACATTATTCTATACTTGATAGTCGATACTTGTGTACCAGACCATTTAAATTCAATTAACTTGTTTATTCGCAGATGTTTTATCATTTCCTATCATATTTGTATGTATTAGCAATTTTATTTGTCCTATATTAACCCTATTGCTCACTTTGGCGCTCTCAAACAAAGGTGTGCACTATTTAGTTATAACTGGAAAATCAAATTTAATCAAATTTTTTT
>NW_018198276.1:0-455 GCF_001263595.1 Phalaenopsis equestris | reverse complement strand
TTTTTTTGGCTTTATCAATCTCATGAAATAAATGAAAAAGATTTATGGATTAAGGCTAGGGTTTGCACATTCTTACCATTAAGAAATTTGTCATTCCGACTAATTGACGTAGAATATTGCTTTGATTCTAATTGATAAAAGATAGAGAATTAAGTTGATGCAAATTTGACTATTGGTCATTGATTTCTATTCATTTTTTCGATTGAAATTATGAACAAGATAATTAAGAGGGAGAAATCTATCTTGGTTATTCAAAGAAACTCTAAATTTTGTGGGAACAAAGAGAAATACTATTCAATTGCCATAGAGTTTAGGCAGTGGCTACATAATACAAAAAGCCCTGAGGAAAGCTTATTGCAACTATGATAGTATCAAAAGTTGTGTTTGTAGGGATTTCTTAAGATTGTACATTTCTAGGAGGAAATAAGTATCTCATTAGTGTGTGTGTGTGTGTT
>NW_018198275.1:0-455 GCF_001263595.1 Phalaenopsis equestris | reverse complement strand
TTATATAATATAAAAATGAATCCAAACATGATGCACTCTAGAAGTTAATTCATTATGTTAATAGTACTGTTGCCACATTGTTCTGTTTTCCTTGCATTTAATCAATAACTAAAAAAATTATTATTATTATTTTTTCAACAGCAATCCAATGTTTAGATTTTCTAGAACTATTTTTTGCTTGTGTCAGCAAAACGCCACATTTGGGACCTGCAAAGCTGCTCCTCCGCCAAGACCAACCGTAGCAAATAATCCTTCCAGCAATCACTCACCGCAGCAACGGTCAGATGCCTCCTGCTTAACTATAAATTCTCTATCCATTTTTTTCATCCCATTTTACACCATCATTCATTCTTTTCTCCACTTAATTTAGTCTTACATATATATACATCATTTAGTAATTTGTATTATTTATTTGCACTATTGAGAATTTGATTAAATGATGTGTATCATATAAG
>NW_018198274.1:0-455 GCF_001263595.1 Phalaenopsis equestris | reverse complement strand
TTTTTTTTTTTTTGTGGTATTTACTATTATTGTTTATTTTCTTTGGTATTACGATGATTTTGAGGTGGTATTGTGATTTTATGTTGGTAGCATTATGGTGTTATTGTCTTATTATTTTGGTGATATGATAGCAATTTGTGGTATTATTAGGGTGGTATTGTGGGTGGTGGGAATGTGGAGATATTGTGGTGATTTTGTGCTCGTATTAAGATGATTTTGTGGTTGTATTGTGGTGTTATTGTATTGTTATTATGGTGGTATTGAGGTGAGATTATGACGGTGTTGTGTTTATATTATTATGCTGGTTTTGTGTTATTTATGTGGTATTTTTGTGGAGATATTGTGGTTATTTTATCGTGGCATTAAAGTGTTTTTATAGTGTTATTATGATGTTTTTGGTGTTATTGTGGCGTCATTTTATCATTATTGTAGTGTTATTATAGTGTTATTGTGTC
>NW_018198273.1:0-455 GCF_001263595.1 Phalaenopsis equestris | reverse complement strand
CTATTGTGAATTCAAAGACTGGTTAGAATTTAAATTTAAGGCAGGGAACATGGTCATCCTAAAGGAATACCTGAAAGAGCCTAAAAAGGGTTCAATCCATGTAATCTCGACTGGTGAAATTGTTCTAGTCGATCCCCACAAAATAAAGACGGATGGGATGCATCATGGACCAAGTTTTCATGGTAGATTCTCAACAAGATAAAATCTACTCGAGCCTCAACATCGACATCAAATATTCCACTGCCATGTAAACAAAATAAAAAGAAAAAGATAAGGATGCCAAAAATACTAAAAGCTATCATAGTATAGGGGTTGTTATTCCCTTTGCACCTTCTACTTCTTGTAATTCTCCTTCTTCTCCTAGATTGGTGTCTCTGATCTAGGAAAAACATTCCTCGATCCATTGACTTTGTATGAATTTTGCTTCATCCGTCCAGGGACAGTTAATGCAAAAA
>NW_018198272.1:0-454 GCF_001263595.1 Phalaenopsis equestris | reverse complement strand
CTCAAACAGGACCTAAGCAAACAGACAGCATATATATAATTATTGATAGAATAGGAAGAGGAGGCCCCTCCCCTTTGGGCGGCAAAATAGATCCCTTTGGGCACAAAGCAAACCCCTCTATTGGATTTTGTCGGTTGGTCCTATTCCTCCTGAAGGAACTAGCCGGTTCAGCCCTTCCACCGTAGGTGAGGCCCGCGGCAAGTAAGCCTCGTATCATAATTATTTAATTATTTATTTTATTAACTAATAATTACTCATAATTTTATTAAATCAATTAAATTTGTAACACGCAATTTAATTTTTATAAATCAATTATGAAGTATTTATTTATCATGTTTAAATATTAACTTGATAATGTACTACTTAATTCTTAATTTTTAATCAATTGAATTAAATAAAATTAACTTTTCATTAAATTTATATTAAATGCTGAAACATATATTCCCCTTCTCCT
>NW_018198271.1:0-454 GCF_001263595.1 Phalaenopsis equestris | reverse complement strand
ACATAAATTTTGAATAATTACATAAAAGATGAAAATTTCTTTCAATTCATGCAGACCACGATTAAAGTTAACGAAAAATATGATTTAGGACCAATCTGGAGCAACTTGTAATAGTCTGAAACTAAATTGGACCATTATAAAACTCTAGGACTAAATTGGAAACCTGTTAATAGTCGGGAGATTATTTTGGGCTTTTATTCATTATTTTCAAATGCAACTATTGGACATGTATTCGCTTTTGTGAAGATATGAAGCACATATGCAAACATTGGATATGTGCATGATAGGAGTTAATTTGATGTCCAGAAAAAATTTAAGAAAGACATAAATTGCATGACAATCCTTTGTGATGTGTTTTTTCTATTGTATTTGTTTTTTTCTTAGTAAGGGCTTATACATGGAAATATAAACTAATGTTTCCGTCCATGGTGACAAGCACAAAGCTTATTTTTTT
>NW_018198270.1:0-454 GCF_001263595.1 Phalaenopsis equestris | reverse complement strand
CTCAGGAATAACCTGCACCGCACGTAGAGATACGTCATGTGTTCAGACAGAAAATGCGCCCCTGAAAAATAGTATTGATCCCTAATAATTACAGTATTACAGTATCGGCACATAAATGTTTCGGCTTAATTAGTACTATTTTATGTGGCTTAATGACGGTTAGGATCGCACATATAAATATAATTAATGTATCATCTGTATTTAAGAAAATGAAACCCCAAGAACCTAAAAGTAGCAAACTTTGATTGCCTGCCATACCTTTTAACTTCTCTGTGTGATTTTATTTATAGAAGGAATTAAGTCATCCACCCACCAACTACAAGATAAAGACAGTTTGTGTTGTCATTTGTTTATACTTTATTAATTTAAAGAGAACCTGCACTTCTTTTGCATTAGCCAATTAATTTAAGAATTTAGAGCTGATGATTAATACATGAAGACATGTGATTAGATG
>NW_018198269.1:0-454 GCF_001263595.1 Phalaenopsis equestris | reverse complement strand
ACTTTGGTGTCTTTTATAACATTCTTCTATAAATGTGTGTACTAGGCCAACAAATTAAGCTAAGATATTAAACTCTCATTTTATTATAAGAATTATTTGAGCATAAATTATCTTGGTGTGATTTAGGAGAAGTGATTCTTCACTAACGATATAATTATAGAGGCTCACCCTATTGAATATAAACTTATCCGTGCGTAAGCGAGGGCCATATTAATAAGCTCGACGAGAAAGAGGACAACAATAAAGTGGTTAACATTGAAGCTCTAGGATTTCATTATAATAATTTTAGCTTAAGATAGTAGCCCTTAGAGATTTTCCCTTACTCTCTTATTTATAAGTTTGTGATCATAGTTTAAACATCGTAGGGAATGTTATATAATATGTTACCTGATTGGAAAAAGTACAAAACAAGACCTAATTGTCATGACCTTTAATAAAATTTATAAGCCGTATA
>NW_018198268.1:0-454 GCF_001263595.1 Phalaenopsis equestris | reverse complement strand
TTTTTTTTCTTCTTTTGAATAGTTTTTGTAGCTTCATCTTATGGCTTGTTTGAAAGTCTGAAAACCTGTTGTTGATTTCAGAAAGATGTTAGCTTGGCATGGCCTGTTCTACCCTATTATCGGCCTCGCCTCCTGTACTGTTTTCATCTACATTTCCTTTGGGGATCTCGCGTTCAAGCTCATGGAAACGAAGATGAGCTTTGTTGGGAGAGAAGGCGTTCATTTCATGGTTGACGGAAACCCATTTTATGTGAATGGATGGAACTCTTACTGGTTGATGATACAGTCCGTGGAGGAGGCTAGCCGGCCGAGGATGAACGCCATGTTCAAGACGGCTTCAGGTTTAGGGCTTACAGTTTGCAGGACATGGGCTTTCAATGATGGTGCTTACAATGCTCTTCAGATTTCCCCCGGCCAATTTGATGAGCAAGTTTTTAAGGTACTTTTCTTTTTC
>NW_018198267.1:0-454 GCF_001263595.1 Phalaenopsis equestris | reverse complement strand
TTTTTTTTTTTTCAAAATTAATTTAAATGAGCTAATTTCAAGCCAAACGCGATTAAAAACGTGTAAATCGAGCCATACATGAATATATTATTCCCGAGTAATTTTAAACACGAGCTAGCTCAAGCCGAATATAAGCCTAACCCGAGCACCCTCTAGCTCAGCTCATCTACAACCCTACTTCAAAGATTGATATTTCTTATATCTCAGAAAAGAAATCATTTTGGTTCTCTACAAAATATTATTTAGTCAGCATTTTTAGCTTAAAAAATAATAGCAAATTTAAGTCCTCTAAATGCCATTTTATTTTCATAAAAAAATCATCAATAAATGTTACCTTGATATTATTTGGTGATATGTCTAATAAGCAAGGCAACTATACATAATAAATTTTCAATAATGCAAATTTTAAAAGAAACATTCTATAAAATAATAATAATAATAATAATAATAATAA
>NW_018198266.1:0-454 GCF_001263595.1 Phalaenopsis equestris | reverse complement strand
TTATGTTTTTGTTTCTAAAGATAATGATATTATGTCATGACATTGTAGGTTAGGTTATCCTAATTTTCAATATCTAAAATATTTTTTTCTCAAATTATTATATAATAAAGTTTTATTTTTGTTTTAATGTGAAGTTTGTCTGTTTGCAAGCATCTTTGTACATCTTTTTCTCCACAAATAAACAAGTAAAACTACGACATTTACTCTAATTCATGACAATATTTGGGGTTCTTGTAAAACTCTTAACACATTCTTGGAAAAGTTGTTTTTAACTTTCACTGATGATCATACTAGATTAAGTTGAGTTTATTTAATTAGCGAAAAATATGAAATAGAAATAATTTTCAAAAATTTGTACACTATGTTATAAACACAAATCCAAAAAATATTTCAAATATTACAAAATGATAATGATCCAATAATTTAAAGATACTTCGAGGGGGGGGGGGGGGGG
>NW_018198265.1:0-454 GCF_001263595.1 Phalaenopsis equestris | reverse complement strand
TTGAGGCAACTTGCTAATTGTTTAATTGGTTTATATAATATTAAAATGAGGTTTGGCATCATTAAAAGCACATTGATAGAGTCGCGTCCAAGCATAAAGGGATCAACGGACTTGGTTTGCAATGGGCTTTTCTGTCAAGTGTGAAAAAAGAAGTGAGAATAAGTTAATATTGGTCTTCTATTCTTGTTTGATTTTGATGACTATTGAGTCGCAAGAGGAAGGAGTGCTTGGTAGTTTATTACCGGTAGGAAATTTAATGAGGATTCAACCCATAGTGCAGAACCACAAAATCACATAAAATCAATTACAGACACACATGTATAAACTTCAAAAGTAAGAAAAAAATAATCTGCTAAGGCATTATCAAAGATTCTCCTAAAAAACTCATAGAGCATGCCATGTTTGGCTAACCATGTAATTAGTTCACAAACAAATAATTGATATATTATTTATT
>NW_018198264.1:0-454 GCF_001263595.1 Phalaenopsis equestris | reverse complement strand
AAAAAAAACAAAAAAATAGAAACCACAGATACACCAAAGCCAAAAATTGCAGGAAGCAAGCCCCACAATGAATAACTCAAGCCATAACCTAGAATATCAATGACAATAATATCGAGTAGAGGATACCCTAAGGGAAAATGGGACAGTGCCACCTGAACTAAATACCATAGAGAAGAAAGGAAGGAAGGAGAAGAGAGAAGCCACCGGAACAGCCGACCAAAGTTATAAGGGAGTGGAGGAGGAGCTAGGGCGGACAATCACGAGAGAAGGAGCTGGGGCACGACAGTAACGGGGCATCGAAATAATCTTTCACAAACAAAACGCGGGGTGCATGGCCTAACCCGCCGTCTGTGTTTTATCAAATTATTGAAATAAGCTGCAGCAAAATTTTTTTTAAACACACCAAACTGCAATTTGAAACCGCATCGCAGCTAAAAAACTGCCCTAAACGCAC
>NW_018198263.1:0-454 GCF_001263595.1 Phalaenopsis equestris | reverse complement strand
CTCGTGTTTGGCTCGTTTGCTATCGTTAAGCAAACAAACCGAAGACGAACACACTTTTTGAGCTCGAAATACGTGTTCGGCTCGTTTACACCCCTACGTCCATATAAATACTAAAGTAATAATCAAATATGTTTTTCAACCCTTTCAAATATATGATCCAAGAAAAAAATAAAATATGAAAAATAGTTCTAAAGTACATTTTTTTTTTGTCATAATGAGGTGTGAAATCTTTCCCATGCAGACTCTTAATTTAATTTTCAACCTTTATTTTTTATATTTATACCACTGTAAACTTTCACATCACATCAAAAATATTATTGTTTGAACTTGAAATATATTATATACCTTTATATAGATTGTTAAGGGGGCATATATGTAAAAATTAAAGTTTAGATATTAGATTTGTAAATACAAAAGAATTGGGTGGCATTGTGGTAAAATCTTCCAAAAAAAA
>NW_018198262.1:0-454 GCF_001263595.1 Phalaenopsis equestris | reverse complement strand
AAAAAAAATCTTAGTTTGGGAAAGGTATTCTAGCCCATTTTATAAAATTTTATCAAATTTTTATGGGAATCAAAGGGCCCAAATCATGGTAGCCCTTGACCACAGAAGCACCTAAATTATCTTAGAGTAAGACAAAATGGATGTGCTCCCAGGGTCCAACATTAACTTAAGAAATTGAATTGGGGTTGTCTATAGTGGTTTAAAAGTGGTATATTGGTGGCCACCATTGGTGAAGTCTATGATAATAGATGGTACTCAATTAAATCAATGGATTTGATAGGTAAATAGTTTAATGATAAGATTATTTTGATTATTTATGTGTACATTTTAGAATTGAATTTATGTTAATTAAAAACGACAATGACAAGATGTTGTGTTAACATTTCGCTTGAGAGAAATTAAATGGCATAAATTATTGATTAATTGAAGCAAATCAATAGATGTAATTTTTTTT
>NW_018198261.1:0-454 GCF_001263595.1 Phalaenopsis equestris | reverse complement strand
TTGTGTAACCCATGCATGCAACTAGAAAAACGAACTTAACATCCTTGCGACTTGTACCAGGTGCTAACACCTTCGCAAGCCTACGGAGCCATCGACCTCCCCATCCTCTGCCTTCTATTCGGCACAATGGTCGTCTCCATCTACCTTGAAAAAGCTCACATGTTCCGCTACCTCGGCCGTCTGCTCTCCTGGAAGTCCCTCGGCGGCCACGACCTCCTCATACGCGTCTGCCTCATCTCCGCCTTTGCCAGCGCCCTTTTCACCAATGACACCACCTGCATTGTTCTCACCGAATTCGTCCTCAAATTCACGAAGCAGCATGACCTCCCCCCCTTACCTTTCCTCCTCGCCCTCGCATCCAGCGCAAACATCGGCTCCTCCGCGACGCCCATCGGCAACCCCCAAAATCTCGTCATAGCCATCCAAAGCAAGATCCGCTTCGGCAAATTCCTCC
>NW_018198260.1:0-454 GCF_001263595.1 Phalaenopsis equestris | reverse complement strand
AAAAAAAAAAAAAAAGTTAAGCACAAAGAGTAATATGGACAATTCAAATTTGTGAACTTATGTTGAGAGATTACACCCTCAATCATTATGTCACGAATATGTTTTTTACTGAAACGAATTAATAATAAGAAATTTGAAGACGAAGATCTTGTTGGATTTTATGTTGAATCAATCGTTACGATAATAGCGAGCTAAAATTTTTTTTTAAGATTTATTTTATGAAAAGTAAATTGGAAGAAACCTAATAAAATATGTGATGCCAAAAACAAAAGCTAAACTTTTTATCAAAAATTTCCTTGTTAAATTTGACTTTATATGCCTTATGTTAATTATAACTTGAGAATGATGGTGGCCATTTATTTTATTGGAGTATATATGAAGAATATTTCATACCGAAATGTCCAGCTATGCTTTCCATTGTATAGGAAAAATAATATTATGCCCTAGACTTTAG
>NW_018198259.1:0-454 GCF_001263595.1 Phalaenopsis equestris | reverse complement strand
AAGTTAAAATAGTGGTATTTTTTATGTGACATGAATGTTTTGGGTAGAAAAAATGTGAAAAGCAAAATTTAAGCGTTTGATATGTAAATAAATAAGAATAGGTTGGTATGTATGCAAATGCACCAAAATGTTTTGGCATTCGAAAAAGAGACTGAATGGCATTTTCATTTTCTTTTTTGGATTACAAACGCTGAAATAAATTCTGCAGTTGAAGCCTGGTGAGACTTGGATCCTGTACCCGAGATATTCTAGCAATCAATGAGTTTGAGACCACAGAAAGGCTAGCAAAAATGATTATCTTAGTGACAATAAATCCTTATTTCATAAAAATGATTAGAATGAAGAAAGCTCAAAATTGAGAGCGATGGTGAGAGACAGAATTTGTTTACAGAATCGGGAATCCATCAAAGTACTAGATCCAAACTTCCCAGCCAAGAAGCTTAAACCTGAGCAG
>NW_018198258.1:0-454 GCF_001263595.1 Phalaenopsis equestris | reverse complement strand
CTATTTGTCATTTATTATAGCACTAGCTTTAATTAATATTATTTTATCTCTTTTATATTTAACAAGCCAGCATGTGAGCCAGCTCGAATTCATTGACTTAAGCTCAAGCTCAAACCAGGGTTATTTTAGCTCTACTCAACTCATTTACACCCCTAAAATAAAGAGGTATTAATTTATTAATTTATACATCAAATTTCAGAATAAAAAATACTTGTAATTGTAAATTATTTCAAACTTTTTTAAAGCAAATGCCTCAAATTCCATGGCATATGAAGAGCATTAAAAATTTGCATCTTATGATATCATTAATTTTTTTAATCGTCTACTTTAAAGTGTAAAATCTAATTTGACATAAAACATCTTCCATAACTTCATCAAGTACTATGCACATAGGGCTGTCAAAAAAGCTCGTGGTTCACGAACAGTTCGTGTTCGGTTTATCAATGAGTTCGTG
>NW_018198257.1:0-454 GCF_001263595.1 Phalaenopsis equestris | reverse complement strand
TATATATTATATAAAAAAAGTTAGTCAGAGACTGATACAAGCCTCCAGCAAACCTCATGTGCCTAATCACTCAACTGACTCACATACCAGCAAAATCAAACCCCAACGAAAGAACTAAGGGGATAAAGAAAATAAGGTTTCTTACATTTGCTAAAGTACCGTAATTGAATCCTCAAATTATATACATAATCAAAGTTTTAATGCAAATTTTGGGGTTGCCAAATTAGGTTCCTAAGTCTTACCTGAAATTGAGCCTGAAACAGCTTAACCCGAACCCAACAATCTTTAAATGGTCAAAAAGCCCAAACCAAACAAAACCCGCCTTTAACCTGCTAACCTAAATGACTCGAATAACCCACTTAACATAAAGAATAGTGACTATCGAATCAATTTCAAATAAATCTCAGATAAAATGCAGGACCTAAACTTTCATATTTACATATGTATATATATA
>NW_018198256.1:0-454 GCF_001263595.1 Phalaenopsis equestris | reverse complement strand
CTACCATTCTCAATGGAGAAGACAAAAAAAATGCGAAGGGATGAAATGCATATAATTTAATGTAGTAGTGACAAATAGAAGCATACCTATTTTTTACCCCTTCCGAGCATAAAAAGCATTGGCTAATCTAAATTTTGTGTCAGCATGTATAGTAATGTTGCATAGTTTATAGTCTCTCACTTCTAGATTACCCATTGTGCCATCTCTAAAGGACCTACGAGTGACCCTTAGTTCCATATCTATACCAAATTGATAAAAGAATCTAGCCTGTCATCATAGAAACATCAATTCTATGCCAATCAAATCTTATCTCCATATCTATTTCACTTCCCCTCATATGATCTCCATGGATCTCTCTAAAGTGAAATGTAGCTCTACTCAATTTAGAATTACGTTGCCTTCATTGGTCTTAATGCAATTACAACAGATTTTAACATTACAACAGGCCAAAATT
>NW_018198255.1:0-454 GCF_001263595.1 Phalaenopsis equestris | reverse complement strand
GCGGGATGGTGGAAGTTAGTTGCGGTGGGATGGAAACAGGATGGGTGGAAGGCAACGACAAATAATCTTGAAGGTTGATGGATGCTGGAAACAACAAAGGGGTTGGAACAGCGATGGCAGCAAGAAGCAAGGGTTAGAATAATAGCGGCTACAAAGATGGAGGTTTGGAACAACGATGAAAACAAAGAGAAGGGAGGGGAAGGCGATGATGATGGCTGAAACTGTAGAAAAGCAATAAGGAACGATAATTCGAGGCAACTATAACAATGGCAGATGACAAAGAGCGACGTGGGAAGAATACAGAGGGATGGAGGAAGTATAATCACCATCTTAGGAGTGAGAAACACCCGAACCACTCGACCTTTGGATATAGCCCTAGAAAGGAAAACCTGAGATGTTGGTAGCTGTGCTGAACAAAACTCATGATAAAATTGAGAATCCAACCCTACTACAA
>NW_018198254.1:0-454 GCF_001263595.1 Phalaenopsis equestris | reverse complement strand
CGGCCAAAGACAGGTCTTGTTCAGATACCAAACTTCACCACAATTGTAACACTTGTGAGTCTTCTATCATACCTGAGCTCAAGGCAGCCAAAGCTGATGAAGCACCCGAAAGTCTACTTGGCTCAGAGTGTAGCTTCATGCGACTCTCCTCCTATATTATCGCAACAATGGTCTCATCGAGTGAAGGGATGGTCACCTGAGCTAGAAGGAAAGATCTCCTTTGATCAAAGGTCGAGTTCATATAGGCCAAAGACTGTTGCATGGTCCTCATCTGTGTAAGGATCTCCCGATTCTTGCACTCCAGATCGTCACAACTCGACATTAGTGAGAAGTGAAAAAGATATACCCACAACAACTCTAGCTCCATGGAGTATTTCTGAATTGATTTATCAACTTGAACCACTAGCTCTCTCACGCTGAATCTGGAACGCCCTCATGTGGTTCTCAACTCCAA
>NW_018198253.1:0-454 GCF_001263595.1 Phalaenopsis equestris | reverse complement strand
TATATATATATATATATATATATATAATCTCACTAAACAACCCTAACCATCTTTGTTTTTAAAGGCTCGGTTCAATCTTCTCTACTTGTGCACGTAGGCCCCCCTCTCCTCTCCTTCGGTTTGGCTTGGTTTAGCACTTATTCACATGCAAAGCCGCTCCCTTCTTCTCCTTCACACCAGAGCCACTTGATGCTTCTTCCTTCGATTGGTTAGGGCACAAGCTCTCCTCCTTTGCTCTAGGACGTGTGTGTGGCTCACCTCACTCATGCTTGTTTCTATTCTTCCTTCGCACAATACACCCTCGACGTCTTCTCCTGAAAGGAGCAAAAACCTTCAGGCACGCTAGGATTTTTCCTTCAGCTTCAAGGCGTCATATTTCCTTCTCTCACTCGAAACGGTGTTGACAGCAAGGTATGACTCTTCCTCCTTCCTTCTCTAGTGTTCCCTTCCTCTC
>NW_018198252.1:0-454 GCF_001263595.1 Phalaenopsis equestris | reverse complement strand
TGTGGCAGGTTAGAGGTAAATGATTGAATATGTGGGTATGATTTTATGAAGGAGTTGAAAGGTTTGTTAAAGTTTGACACTCTGTTGGGCATTCTATTTATGTGATAGGTGGATGTGAGAATTGCATCACATCGGAAGTGTTAGGTTACATTGTTAGTGAGTATAATTGATCGGACCACTTTGAAGGGATGTATGTTCTTTCTCTTTGCCACATCATTTTGTTGGGGTGTGAGCATAAGAGCTTATGTGAATGATGCCATTTTTTGAACAAATAAGTGTCGAGAGTGGAGTTATAGTAGTCTTTTGCATCTTTTTTTTTTAGAAAATGAATTTTGCTTTGAAATTGGGTGAGCACCGACACTTTCATATTTTTTCATTCACGAGAAATGTCCAAGTAGTTTTGGTTTGGTCATCACTGAAGGTGACAAACCACTTAATCCCATTTGTATTTTTT
>NW_018198251.1:0-454 GCF_001263595.1 Phalaenopsis equestris | reverse complement strand
GATCCCGTCGGCTCCCTTGTCCATTTGTGTAGGCATTGGCGTATCAACACTCCCCTCCTAAAGAAGCACCTTGTCCTCGAGGTGGAAGGATGAAATTGGTTTTTGATACTCTCGTAAGGCTACAATATTGCTTCATAATATGAAAAATCTTTCCACTTAATCAATACCGCCTTTTCTCCCCTACTCCTTGGTGCACTCCTTCGACCGATAAAGGTTCCATAGTTATGTTCATGTCATCTGATAGTGTCGAAGGTAGGGAAGACAATGGTGTATGATCTTCGATAGCCCGCCTCAGCTGTGAAACCTGAAACACTGGATGTAGTACTGGTGATGGAGGTAACTTCAAATGGTAGGTCACTGTCCCAACATGTGTCGTAATCTCATAGGGTCCAAAATATCGTGGAGAAAATTATTTACTCTTCTGCCCGACCAATGTCTTCTGTTGTTAAGGCCT
>NW_018198250.1:0-454 GCF_001263595.1 Phalaenopsis equestris | reverse complement strand
TGGAGTCTGTGACATTTGTCAAGGGTATGCCCAAATATTTTACAAAGGGTACAATAAAAGGGTTTATACTCCATGACAATTTATTGTCAATATCTATTATGTGTTGTACCGAACCAGACTTCTGTTATATCAGGTAAAGTGACATATCATTCCACAAGTATTCTAGCAACAAAATGTCTTGTTAGATTGAAGATGGGTATATCTAATTTTATAGGATTTCTTAGTATGACACCAATAGATTAGAGAACCTGATAATTAAACAGATGCAGCTTGAGATCAAGTAAATTAAATCATATTGGTACAGTGGGAGGTTCATGGTTTAGGTCAAAAACAGGAGACCACTTGAGCAACTTTATTTACTTTTCTGCAATGTTAAGATATTTCTTATAGAAAATCCGAGTGCAGTCTTCAGTCATGGCTAACTGAATCAACACATGCCTCCCATCAAGAAGTC
>NW_018198249.1:0-454 GCF_001263595.1 Phalaenopsis equestris | reverse complement strand
GAGGACTGGCGGGTGGTCGTGGGATGGCTGCAACTTGAAGTGGCTGCAATTGGAAGGAAAGGGGGGACAACAGGAACGACTGATCAAAACCTCAAATGTGGGCTATGTGGTGGTTGACAACGATAAGGAGAAGCGTTGGGGTTGCAGAAAACAAACAAAGACACTATCCTTGGGCGAGCTGCACCCGAAACGGATGATGACAACGAAAGGGAGGTTGTGGAGGATGGAAAAGTCGAGGATAAACACCACCTCGTAGCGAGATACAACCGGAGTACCACTCATCCACATATACAACATTAGAAGGGAAAATGGGACATCAGAGGTTGTCATGATAGAAATCTCAAAGAAAAACTAACCCTAAAATAGAAAATAACTAATATATATAGTATATAACTAGAAGGGGGAGGCCCCTTTCTTTGGGCGGATACCCCTTGCTCCCCTCTTGGCTGAACCA
>NW_018198248.1:0-454 GCF_001263595.1 Phalaenopsis equestris | reverse complement strand
TATATATATATTATGAACATCACAGATATTTGAAAAACTCACTTTCCCTAAAAGTTTAGAGAAAATAGATAAAAAATTAATGAGGTTGTATTTGAGAGAGATTATTACGTGTGATGATTGCACGTACAAACGACAGTCTGAATGAGCCGCATTATGATCCGCGACGGCATGATCATATCCGCACTGCAATCTTCTCTAACAAAAGAATGAATTACATGAGTGGACAGTCAAAATAAGCAACAAGTCTAAAGCTCTAAAAATCACATCAGTCTTATCTAGAATGACACGTCATGATATTAAGCTGATGACACATGAAAATGACAATCACTATCATTAGAAAGCAAATGCACGTGAAATTACTTGGAAAATCAATATATAGGGGCCATTTACATTCACAGGACACATTTCTTATTTATTATTAATGTGCCAAAATAATTTATGATTATTTATATGA
>NW_018198247.1:0-454 GCF_001263595.1 Phalaenopsis equestris | reverse complement strand
ACATGTCCTTTACTCAAACTGGTTTTGTTATCAAGGACCGGAGAACAAACCAAATCCTCCTCCAAGGTTCTTGCAAGGATTGACTTTATTCAATATCAACTCTTGGCACCATCCACTCATACCCTACAACCACCCAGCTATGGCATCGAAGGCTTGGACCTCCTCATCAAGCTACTACAACAACTATCTCTAGGACAACCAATATCATACCTACTCCCATCTCTACGTTTTCTTGTAATGAATGTTACTCTTCCAAGATTCATCAACAACCCTTTAATATTTCAACTTCTGAGTTTAAACGTTGTTTGATCTTGTTCATTCCGATGTTTGGGGTTCAACACTCACTTCTTCAATACATGGATATAGATATTACATTCTCTTTATTGATAGCTATTCTAGGTTTACATGGGTGTTTCCTATATTTGCTAAATCTAAGACTACAAATAAATTCATA
>NW_018198246.1:0-454 GCF_001263595.1 Phalaenopsis equestris | reverse complement strand
AATGTTTGATATTTTATTAAAAAGAATAAAAAAAAGAAAATATATGATAAACATGCTACTAGGGAGCTAGTCCTAATTTTTATAAACTGAATTCAAAGTTATTATATCCTAAAAATGCACGAATCCTCAGAAATTGTCAGGAGTTTTTTAGAATACACCTCGCATTGAAGCAAATACATAACAATACAAGCATCATTTAAGGGGGCCATATTAGCATGCCTAAAGCTTTATAAAGCAATGTTCAAACATCCTTAGCTCAAAAATACTTTATCCCGTCCTCAATATCCCGTTGCTCCATTGCTCAAACATCCATAGCATTGTTGATGGTCAGACTATTCAAAATCTTGAAGATGCTTATAAAACTTCGATATTATCTACTTCATGGATTTTAGGTTGCCCTGGGTTTTACTTAATCTATATATTCCTTATTTCTAAGGAATTGAGGCTAGATGAA
>NW_018198245.1:0-454 GCF_001263595.1 Phalaenopsis equestris | reverse complement strand
ATTATTCAACATGACTGATAAGATCTAGGAATTGAGACAAATAATGAATTGAATATTGAACTTTAAATTACAAATAAAATAAACCAAGATAAACAACTGAAACAGAACATAAGCAAATCCGACATGAACCCTAGGTTAACTAACGTAGCCACTATAACTCAGGGACATACACTTACCCTAGGTTAGTCCGAGTATAGAAGCCTAGATCAAATAGGTACCTTACTATAATTAAGGACTAGGACAAACAAAACACCTAAACCTACCTCCTGAGACTAAAGGGAATACCTTAGAGGGATGTAATTCATGGTTACTGACGAAGGTATTTCAAACTGCATCGAGACTATGAATCCCTTGAGCTACGACATTTAAGGGGGATTCTTGATTATGAGGCTTGTTATAGTTGAATGATACCGATTTTTCCAGAATGACAAAAGGCTAAGGGCATCTTGACCGC
>NW_018198244.1:0-454 GCF_001263595.1 Phalaenopsis equestris | reverse complement strand
TAATGCACTAAAAATTGTCCACTGTACTTAATTACTTAATAATAATTTAATATTAACAATATTTTTAATTTAATAATAATATATAATATAGTTTTTAAAATTTTTAAGGAGAGAAAAACTTTAAACTTAAATACTCTGTCACCTTAATTTTTAATTATGTCATCTCTGTCATTAAGTTCTGGTTCTGCCACTGCTCTAAATCTTGCCAATTCAAACTGCGGTTCACATGTTGTTCTCTGATTGCTTTGGCACCATTAGAGGCAAAAAAGGACCAAAGTTTCAGTAGTAATTTGGTAATGTTCTCAATGAATATGGGAGGTAGCAGCAACCATTTTTACCCAATTAGGGCGTCCACTTCACCTATCTGCTAAAAGGGGATAGGTCCTAAAGCTGTATTTCAGATGCATTTATGGATTTATACGCTCGATGTAGCAATAATTAATTTGGACTTAAA
>NW_018198243.1:0-454 GCF_001263595.1 Phalaenopsis equestris | reverse complement strand
CTGAGCATCTTTTCTTCCTTTGTCCCTTTGCTATTGCTACTTGGAATAGGTTTGGTAATCATTTTAATGTTACCTGGAGGCTTGCATCCTCTATTCTTGATTATATCTCTATCTAGAGAGATGCTACATAGGTGGATAAAATGCTCTTTTGGTTTCTTCTGGTAGTTTTTAGGTTTATTTAGATGGCGAGAAATGATGCTCAATATGAGAATGCTATGTTTCACCCTAATTTCACTGTCTCTAATATTCTTGCTCATTTTCAAAGAGCTTGCAAAGCTCTTCCCTTAACCAATGATCTGGTGCTGTCAAGTTTGGGTAGGATGACCATCTTCTTTAAATGGCAACACCCACCTTCAGGTTGGTTTAAGTTTAATATTGATGGTATTTGGAATTCCAATGTTGCAGGTGCGGGGGGTATCTTGAGGAATCATGTTGGGCAGTGTCTGTTTTACTT
>NW_018198242.1:0-454 GCF_001263595.1 Phalaenopsis equestris | reverse complement strand
AGTTTGGTATGAAGTGCGAGAGGAGCGAACAG
The DNA here is from genome assembly GCF_001263595.1 of Phalaenopsis equestris. NCBI lineage: Eukaryota > Viridiplantae > Streptophyta > Magnoliopsida > Asparagales > Orchidaceae > Phalaenopsis > Phalaenopsis equestris. The sequence continues at coordinate 422 of NW_018198242.1, read as the reverse complement.
TTTTCTCTTCGGTAGAAATGGCGACGGACCGTGAAAAGGAGAGAGAGGCAGAGCTGGAGAGTGCTATGTACACGAATTGCCTGCTACTCGGCCTGGATCCGGCTATCATTGGCGTGGGCGGGGCAGGAGGGAGTCCCAGGGTCGGCCATTTCCGGCATTCCAACCCTAGATTGGGGGAAAAGCTTCTATACTTTCTTCTCTCGTCCTTAAGAGGGCCCGTCCAATCTGCCAAGGCAAGAATTTCGCTCACCCGGATCGCTATTCCTTTACTTTTTCTTCCATTTGGCTTGGATCTGAGATTCCTCACCGTTTTGGTATTTGGGCATGTGCTAGGATTTCGATAAGGTGTGGCCCATTTACGATTCTGCTCAGTCCCGAGATTTTCGTAAGGTATATATAGTCTGTTTTTTTCAATTAATGAT
>NW_018198241.1:0-454 GCF_001263595.1 Phalaenopsis equestris | reverse complement strand
AACTAAAAAAATCTAAAATACCTTGGTTTGTCACCACAACTGACCTTTCCTAAGGAAAAATAAATTAGTTTTTAATTATCAAACCATAAAAATAAATTAAATTTTTGCCAACTCTAATTATTTATATCCACAACTTAAGATAGTTCAAAACTACGACCTTAGGATTACAAACACAGATGAAAGCTTAGGACCACACTCATACCATAAATTAGTCTAGTTTAGAAGCTTTAAGTTTTTTTACTAGGTTCACCCTCAAAGATTAGTAATAAGGACTAGGACATATAAGAAAATTGACATACTCCGGTTGACTATCGAGTATCATAGATTGAAGTAGTCCATGTTGCAAACGAATATACTCAAGTACCACTTTGTAGAGGGAAGGAAAACCTGAAGTCAATATTATGGTGATAAGGTAAAACTTCTGTTATTTTAATGGTTAATAGTCTGAGGCTAC
>NW_018198240.1:0-454 GCF_001263595.1 Phalaenopsis equestris | reverse complement strand
TTTTAATATTATATTATTATATCAGAAAAAAAAAACACAATAAATAAGCATTGTCAGCTCTAGTTGAATGGCTGCCGGATGGGCACCCATTAAGACGTTAACAAGCAAAACTTTGTCACCATTAAAATGTAGGGCCATTTACATACACACCACACAATTATTACCACTATTTACAAATCAAACACCTAAACTTTCATATTTACATGCATCGCACTTAAATCTTTGAAATCATAGAAAAGAAACATGACACCAAAGTAGATATGTAAATATATAAGAATTTGTGAGATGTGCGTAAATGCCCCTAAAAATGTAAACTAAGCTGCAAACTGCGCAAATGTCGGAACAGCTGGAGATGTTGATGAATGAGTTGGTTGTTTTGAAATGCCTCCCAATTACAACTGAAACTGCTGCTCGCTTTCTATTGATTATTTTGTCATGCAATTCATTTCACAAA
>NW_018198239.1:0-454 GCF_001263595.1 Phalaenopsis equestris | reverse complement strand
CATTGGGAATGAAAGCTCAAGGACTCACATTCAACCTAAGAGGCAAGGAGATGGAATCATAATTTAGGTAGTGATCCCGAGATTTAATTTTAGAGGAATCAGACTTTTACACTAACCCTCGGGATTTGATTTGAAGCAATCAAACTTTCACACTTATCCTTGGGATTTGATTTGGAGGAATCAAACTTTCACACCGACCTCAAGATTTGATTTAGAGGAATCGAACTTTCACACCGATCCTCGGGATTCAATTTAGAGGAATCATAATTGGACTTTCACGCCAATCCTTGAGATTTGATTTGGAGGAATAAGACTTTCACACCAATCCTCGGATTTGTTTTAGAGGAATCATACTTTCACACCAATCCTCCGGATTTGATTTTGAGGAATCAAACTTTCACACTAATCCTCAAGATATTGGGGGAGTGGAAAATTTATGAAAGGGCGTGCAAAA
>NW_018198238.1:0-454 GCF_001263595.1 Phalaenopsis equestris | reverse complement strand
TCTAAGCCTAAAGATTACATATATACCACACAATTCTATTTACAAATTTAACACATGAATATTATTTTTTATATGCATAAGTATTCATCTTCAATATCACACACATTATCTTTCTAAAAGTCAAATATATATTTTCATGCCTAAGTTTATGATACCAAATATTATAAATATAAATATCAGATTTTTATAATTTTAAATTCAATTGATCACCGTCAGCGGCAGCCCATGGACTGATATTGATGTCTGCATCTCTCATTAGAGGTAAGGGTGAATTACGTAATTTTCACAATAACACCAAAATACTACCGATATCCATGCAAGTGGATATCACACGTAACATTCGTTCCAGAAGATCGTTGATGTACGAAGACATGCCAGTAAAGAGGTAATTTGATTGTCTTAGCTGATAATGAGATTGTCACAAAAAGTCGAAAAATAATGCAAAAAAAAAAAA
>NW_018198237.1:0-454 GCF_001263595.1 Phalaenopsis equestris | reverse complement strand
CCAATATCATAAAATATATTGGCAGCGACACCATAGACATCCGAACGGTAAAAAACAATACAGATTACAGGCTGTGATGCCATAGATGCCAGCTCAGTGCTCTAACACAAAATTCTACCCTTAACACAAAGCATAAAAAAACCCATCTTAAAGCTCAACATGGATAAGGCCGTAGAGGTATTTCCTTCCTCAGTAGTGACAAGCTTCAAGAAGAGTACAATACAAATTACCCCAGTTGCAAGTCTCGTCAGTTACCTGTCTAAGGCATCAATCCGACTGAGCGAATGAGGTAGGTAGTAAAATACTTGTGTCGGGCCATGACATTACAAAAACAATCGACGATTGTTTCATAAATATAATCAACCAATACCAACATTTATTACCAAGTAATTATCACCAAAAAATAAAATGGTAAAGGTAAAATAATAAAGAGAAGCAAAGGTATACAAAAAAA
>NW_018198236.1:0-454 GCF_001263595.1 Phalaenopsis equestris | reverse complement strand
TATTAGTTATTAATTATATTTTTTGAGAATGTACTTTATATTGATTAGCTATCAAATACATTAAATTTTAAAATATAACTTTTATTAAATAATTTAAAAAAATTTATCTAGTAATAATTAATTTGATAATATATTAATTAGAACTTATTTATTAGTCAATTAAATTAATAAAATTAGTAAATCAACTATCCCATCTCTCCCTCTGCCCGAAAACCCTCGCGGCATCGCCTCCGTCGTCACCGTTCTCCCGGTTTTGCTCAAAACCATCTTCTTCTACTTCGTCACCGAACCCTTGCGATACAGTCGCAATTATAGCTCACTGGGAAGGAGACGGCGGGATCGCGGCGTACAGAGACCCGAAACTCCCATCATTCTTCTCCTTCCGCACTGCGCCTACCCGAAACCATGGAGGGAGATGAAGGAAGGTAACTTCATATCTTCTTTTTCGCGCGAA
>NW_018198235.1:0-454 GCF_001263595.1 Phalaenopsis equestris | reverse complement strand
CATGACCATGCTTGATAATGGATTCATATGACGCATCAAGCAAACTTATCATCAAGCAAATATTTTTAAGGCATGCAAAAACAGAAATAGTTAGAACTTTGCACTCAAATAAAAGTTTAATATCTACATTAAATCGCATAAAATATGATGATCATACTTTGAGTGGGCATTTGACAATTCAACTGAAGTGGATCAACGGCGGGGTTCCCCACTGGCCCAGCCCATACCAATAAATTAAAAGATGTGTCAGCTAAGTTTTATTTCCAAAATAATAATAGAAGACTGTTATCATGATAGAGGAAATGGGCTTAAGGCAGTTGCCCAGCCCAAACCACCACAATCCACTCCCACACCTAATGCAAATAAAGGGGTTCCAGGCATCATTATGAAGTGCTCGAGTGAAAGAGGGGAGAACATGAGAGGAAGGGACCATCCACTATTTATTCGCTTGCAC
>NW_018198234.1:0-454 GCF_001263595.1 Phalaenopsis equestris | reverse complement strand
GCATGAACATGCCCAAAGCGACATGAACTCATTTGAGTCATCAAGAAATCACTTGGAGCAACTTAAACTAATAAAAATCATGATTAGCTCATTACAATCGTCATATTGCAAGATACCAATAAGAGAGACTCGAACTCAAAACCATTTATTTAAGATCTAATGCACTCACTCAAACTCAGAAGCAAATAACCACTAATTTTGTTAAGGATATTTCATTAACTTGATGGCTCATTTTGGCAAAGAATGTGGCCTACTTTCGCTAAATCTACTTTGGGATGATGACTTTTCTTTGCTAAGTTAATGCTTTAATTAGTAACTTTTTTCAAGTTAGCGATGATAATACAATCATTTCTAATGCAACCAAGCAGTGCAACTCATATATTTTACGACAAACAATCATTGAAACTTGCCTTGTACTTTTAAATTATATATCATTATATGTAGTTTTTCCCCC
>NW_018198233.1:0-454 GCF_001263595.1 Phalaenopsis equestris | reverse complement strand
AAAAAAAATAAAATACCAGTTACATTTCCACAACTGCCATGATGCATATAATCCACAATGCAATAATATTTTATCCAGCCATGGATAAATAACATTAACACAGATTATAGCTCAACTAAATATCAATAATGTAAAGCTATAGAATTTAACAAATTTTCCCAAATAATAACAACAAAATAAAAAAAAAAATCCATTAAATGTTCAAAGTAATGCTAAAAATAAATAAATAAAACACAGAAAGTAAGTTCTAATCGTCATTTCCCACCCTCTCCTCCTCCTCATCCTCTACGAATGTTATTAGCTGCTTGCCCTGACGATTTGCTAAAGTCTCCGTCATGTGTGCTATAGAGTTTTCAACCCTTTATTGGCCTTCTATCATCTGTTCGCGCAACTGACAGAGCTCTTTGTTCATTGCAGCGACCTGTCTGGCTATAGCATCCTGATCTGGCTATGA
>NW_018198232.1:0-454 GCF_001263595.1 Phalaenopsis equestris | reverse complement strand
TTTTTCAATTCTCAACTTTAACAATGGAAAGTGATTCTATTGCTCTTATGGATATGTTCAATAAGGCATCTCCTCCCATTTGGAATGTGCTTTGCCTCTTAAACAGGATTTGGGCTTTCATTATGAGCCAACTTCTTAATATTCAAATGAATTTCATATACAGAGAAGGTAATTCCCCTGCTAATTGGCTAGCTAAGCAAGGATCCTTTGGGGTGCTGGTGGGTGTTAAGCCCTCTTCCTACCTCCAAACATTATTAAACGGGGAGCTCCTCAATGTGCCTTACATTAGAAGATAATCTTGTTTTGCTCTCTGCTTGGCTCACTGCGTATTTCTCTTCTTTATTTTTGTTCGTTTTTGTTTCACATTTCTAGATGGTTGGAGGAGCTCTTTACTCATCCCTTATTGGTTTTGGATAAACTATCTCTGATTGTTCTGTTTCACAATTCTGGATGG
>NW_018198231.1:0-454 GCF_001263595.1 Phalaenopsis equestris | reverse complement strand
TTATTGGCGTTGTTTTGAGTGTTATTAGGGAGTTGCTACGGTGTTATTGGCATGGTTTTGCGACAGCGTTGATGGTGCAATTTCATGGTGTTATTGGGAGCTAAAATTATTTCAGTGCTATTGGCATGATTTTGTTTTGTTATTAGAGAGTTACTGCGGTGTATTGGGACCTAAAGTTGTTAGATTACTGTAGTTGTTAATCTAGCCATGAATGGTAGAACATGTTACAGTAGAACATATTTGTGAGTTGTATAAAGACATTAATAAACCAAATTAACATAAAAAATCGTATGGACTGACCATAAGGCATTTTTCAATTGTATAAATGGCCACATACATGCTTGAAGATTACTAAACTAAAAAATGAATTTATATTTTAAATTATTATAGAGAACATAAATTAAGAGTAGACCAAACATGAAGCACTCCAATTAAATGAACTAATTAATAATAC
>NW_018198230.1:0-454 GCF_001263595.1 Phalaenopsis equestris | reverse complement strand
TTTTTTCCAAGCTCTATATTATTATATAACAAGCTTTTAACATACCAGACAACTAAAAATAGTTGAACTTTACCATGGAGTTCATCATAATACTTATCAAGATTTTTTTTATGTGTTAATCTTTGACTAGGCAGTTATTTTCTTATTATTTAAATCAACAAATTTCTTCTAATTTTTATTAAAATCTTTCCTCGTTTTAAGAAAATTTTGAATCATCAATTAATGAGAAGTTGCCAAATAATAAGTAAATTATCATGCCATTGGTTAAGCTTGCATGGCTATGAAATGAAAATCATTAAGGGAAACATTCTAAATTTCTTCTGCAAAGGATGAGGAATGAATTAAGAGTTAATAGTACAGTGACTAAGCCAATTTTGTTAATTTATATCATTCATGAGTCAAGTCAATTGTATCTAAGCTTTGGCATTTATAATAAGAATTTAATAAAGAAGAA
>NW_018198229.1:0-454 GCF_001263595.1 Phalaenopsis equestris | reverse complement strand
ACACAAAGCTAGCCAATCGAAAGGCTTATGACGGGCCCCCAAACCCAACAATGGGCGATCGATTGAGCCGGACAATACCAGGTGACCGGTTAAACCAGCTTTACGTGGGCCCCAAACCCACAACAACCTAGCAAAATCTATTCTTAGGGCTGACGAAAAAAGAGAATGCAAGGATTTATGGAGTCTCACCAATGTGATGTTTATAGTGGCGTTCTCTTTGACTATCCAAGCAATTGGTGTCCAAACCACACTCCAACTTACCTCAAAAACATGTGCAGGACGAGGAAAGAAACAAGTGAGGGCAAGAGATATGCGAGTATCTTTGATAAATGATTTGAAAATACACAGGTATGTCTGACACAAACCATTGCGAAGGAGTCATTTGTGGCTCTATGCGCCGCAACGCCGTCACAACCCCATCACTAGTCAGAGCTCCGACATACCTTTGCTTTGA
>NW_018198228.1:0-454 GCF_001263595.1 Phalaenopsis equestris | reverse complement strand
AGTCGAATAGTCGCCACTAGAATGCAAAATATTACAAGGTAATACCTCATGAATTCAAACCAAAAGAAAAAGTCGCGTGACAAGCAACTAGAAGTTCAACCACTTGTGCGGCCATTGGGCCACTCTTCTCATTTGTTCTACCCTTTCGTGTAATTCCAAACCTAAAAAAAAGTTAAAAAAAAGTTCCTTTTTTTTCTTTTGATTTTATTTAGATATCCAAATAAAAAAAAAAAAAATTCTCTGATAATTTTATTTTAATCTCCTAAGTTGAAGGGGATAAAATCTCTAAAGATACCCCCTTCCACACATGAAGAAGAGGAATTGATCCTTTGGGTTCAAAAATCATACAAATGAATCCTATACGTTGGCATGACCTAATAGAAACATACGCCAAACTTAATTCGAATTGGCAATGCAATGCGTAGGAGAGAAGAAAAAGAATGCAAGAAAAGTT
>NW_018198227.1:0-454 GCF_001263595.1 Phalaenopsis equestris | reverse complement strand
TTTTTTGAGAATTAACGATGCACTCATGTGTCACCCGCTCGTGATGACACTTAGAGAGTTGACCCTCCATTGCTTCAATGATCTACCGTTGGGAGTTATTACCTCCTATGCTGATTTCAAGAGAAAGTTCGTAACCCAATTCACCAACGTGCAAAAATCCCATAAAAATTTGCAAGCTCTCCTTTAAATTCTCCAAGGGAAAGAAAATTCCTTATCAACCACTTCTAGAAAAATATTGGAAATTTGGGTCCTCAAGCCTACAGTCGTGCATGCAACACTAGCACAAAGACTCAATGAAGGCCCATTCTGATGCGCTCTTGACCTGTAGTGGTCCGAAATGTTGGCCGAGCTATTAGAACTTGCCAACAATCATATACCCACTGAAGAATATAATTCTTCCATTAACGCAAGAAAAGGGATACACATTGAAGAGAAGCCCTCACAAAGGAGGCTG
>NW_018198226.1:0-453 GCF_001263595.1 Phalaenopsis equestris | reverse complement strand
CATTAATCTCATTAATATAATCATTTAAATTTATTATTTATATCAGGGTTGGAAATCAAAAATAGTAGCATGTCAGTGAAATAACATTTTGCATTTTCAAACAAAATTATATTCGCTTTATGCGGGCAGAAGGAACTTCAAAAATTCGAATGGAAGGGGCGGACTGAAAAGTGGCTTGGTATGACTATGAGTGCCCTCTTTGCCAGACTTTTCATGCGAGCAGGCCGCCGTACGACCGCTCTTGCGCCAGAGAGGAAAAAGGGTGCGAGACTTTCGCTTTTTGACCCTTCACTTTTCGTTATTTCAATTTATGTACTATCTGTGCCTTTTTTTTATAAAACGGTCCCGCCATTTTGGGCCGAACGTTATTTTCGAAAAAGGGCTTTAGCCGTATCGGATCGGTGTGATCGGATAAATCCACTCTAAGCTTTGAAATTCGAGTTAGGGAACAAG
>NW_018198225.1:0-453 GCF_001263595.1 Phalaenopsis equestris | reverse complement strand
AGAGAGAGAGAGAGAGAGAGAGAGGAGTGACACAAAGATTGCCCTATTGGGGCAAAATGGGGGGTCTTCTCAGTCTAAAGAAGCTATCGCAAGAGAAATGGAGAGTGATGCCAAAATGGAAGGAAAACTCAAATGACTTACATTTGTACCCTCTGCATGAAGAAAAATTCTATTTGTAGATGATAAGATGATAAAGTGCAAAAATTACATCATTGGTTATGGTGTTGTAAGTTATTATTGTCCATAGGAACTAGAAGTTGTTATTTTCTTCATTGACACATTTTCATATATATGTCACATTTTTGCTGTTGGGTTCATCCGACGATATGGCCTACCAATCTCCGCTACTATCGGCTCTTATCAAGATAGGCGCAGGTATTTGTTGGCCGTACAATTTAATTTTTAAGGAATGTTTATATAATGGTATAATTCTTCTGTGCTTGCATATCTAAC
>NW_018198224.1:0-453 GCF_001263595.1 Phalaenopsis equestris | reverse complement strand
CATTCCTTTTTCAACAAACCAAACATCCCTAAATGCATTATATTAAAAAAATATAGTGCATTGCAATCTTTTTGCAAGGGTTTTAAAAATTTAGGTTTTTGGCCAATAAAACACTAATTTCAGTGTAAAATTACAATTTATTTTAATTATTTCCTTGGTTCGTTCTCAAAGTAATTTAGATTCACTAGATTTGAGCGAATTTCAAATATAAAGTTTTATGTAAAGTGTCGTGATTGCCGCCAACAACTTACATGTCGCCCTCTACCACTCCCTATTGGCATCTTGCAATCACCCCCCCATTGACCGACATAAGTCACCACTTGCTCGTCACCACCATCTTCGCCGCCTATTGCTTGCCTTTGACCACCCGTTGCCCGCTTTTAGTGATCGCTAGCTCACACATGGCTATCAATGATCATAGTCACCCACTCACCTAGGTTTTTTTTTTTTTTT
>NW_018198223.1:0-453 GCF_001263595.1 Phalaenopsis equestris | reverse complement strand
TTTAGGCAGCTAGTGTGCAAAATGGATATGTTATATATATTTAAGTTTTGAATCTTGATGCTCAATGAAACTTTAATTCAACATCCACCACAATATATTTGTAATACAAAGCATGCCCATCAGTAAAAAAATCTATTTATATGCGCTTATATCAAATTTATACATTTATTTCTTCATCATATATAAGCTTTCTAACCCTAAAGTATCCCATAGACTAGCTCCTTTAATTAGGCCTATAAATTGATTAAATTACTTTTGTATTTTTTTTATTTTGATTTTAATACTAAGTATTCTAATTTCATCAAATAGATCATAGTATTTTGTGCAGCAATTCCAAAAGGATCATTGAACTTCCCTTCATAGTTCATAAGAATTTGAAGTTGTTTCTTTAGGATGCTCATCCCTACAGCTTCAATAAATTGAGAGTCAACAATTATGAATTGTATTTTTTTT
>NW_018198222.1:0-453 GCF_001263595.1 Phalaenopsis equestris | reverse complement strand
GCCCCAAACGTACTCGTAACACGTTAGATATATAAACACATAAGATTTGGTTGTTATGTAATGCTCCTAAAAAAAATATAACTAAATAACCTGCTAAATTTATTCAAGTATTTAAGAAAATAAATAAATTTGTTTTCAAAAACTAGAAAAATCAAACACATAAAAAACGCAAATCAAATATCCTTTTGGTTTTTTTTGTACCATAAGAATTTCACAGATGCATCCAAAATTTAACTTTCTGCCGTTTACTTTTCCCTAAAAAGCATCAGAAAATAGTGTCGATGATGTAAATATTAAATACTGCGACGTTTGTCATTGTCGATGACGCTTCAACGTCATTTTCTCTTTCGTTGTCTTCATTTCCGTCAGCATCTTCATCACCATCATTTTCTCAATTATTTAAGTTCTCTTCTGTCTCAACTGCTGCACTGACAGAAAACAATAGATGTGCTG
>NW_018198221.1:0-453 GCF_001263595.1 Phalaenopsis equestris | reverse complement strand
AAATTAAAAATAATCAAATTTGGGTGGTATTAACATAAAATGTAAAATTAAGTTTTAGATGTTTACGTACGCAATCTCCTAACACTATCTTGCCTTTTGTCGCATAAATCTTTATTATGATTGTGTTAATCAATTGGACACTGAAAACCCTCAATTTTACTGATCAAGTTTGATGGTGAATTTATTGAGTTTTCGGTCATGTAGAGTAAAGAAGAAGCTGTTAAGTTGGAGCCCCATCCAGCTCACGCCTCCCTGTTCCCGATCGTGGGAAGTCGCGACCTTCCGCGCGAACTGTTCCCACGATCTGTCGTTCGCATCTCCCACCACTCTCTAGCCGTTTGCGCTTCATGTTCGTGATAAAAGGCATCGCACGCACGACTCTTCTTCAGTTTAGAAGTCACAAACTTTTTTGTTCTTTTTCGGACTTTCACTGATTTCCATGGGAGAAAGTGG
>NW_018198220.1:0-453 GCF_001263595.1 Phalaenopsis equestris | reverse complement strand
AAGCATGTCATTTATTTTAAATTTTAATTATTTTAATAGATGTTTTTCTAATTAGGATCACATCATTTATAAAAAGTATCTACTAGGACATTTCATTTTGAATATTTTTTGTTTGCATCTATAACCAATATATAAAAATATTGGCTCAATAATTGTATTTGATGTAAATCTATAATAATAAAAAACTCCTAGGTTACATCACGACTATCTCTAATATTAGTTAGTGTTCCCGACGTGGGATGAGGTGGAAATGTGGGAGGCAGAAGTGAGTGCGAGATTGCATTCAGTCACATGCGTAAGTAGGCTTTCCGCGAGTTCCTGTGATTGTGAGATCGGTTTGCATTGGATTCGTGACAATTTTCCGTGTAAGCATGAACCGAGCAGGATTCCATCTCGTTCAGCGCAAAAATTGAGATTTCATACCTATTGTTGCTGTTGGTCCTTGTGAGGATT
>NW_018198219.1:0-453 GCF_001263595.1 Phalaenopsis equestris | reverse complement strand
GTTTGTGGAAGATTGGTTTATATGTCATTGGCATTGGGTTGGACTATATGCAGATTTTGGGGTACATTTGCTGCAACTTTGGATTATATTTGGACTGAGATTAATGGCCTTGCCATGATCCTTCCCATAATTTCCAGATTTTGGATTTTATTTTGTACTGCAAGTGGTGTTCTTCTCAATTTTTGGTACAGGAGGTTTTTGTTTTCCTCTTCATTTTTTGGTGCAGGTGGTGCTTTTCACTTTGATGTTTGATACAGGAGCATTTTTCTTATTTTGGCCTACAAATCTTGGAATATATTCTCCTCACTGCTATCAAATGTTCTCTTGGATGATTACTGTTTGCTTGATACACCTTTTGATAGAGTTTGGTGGAAGAGTTCATTTCAACGCTTTGAACAAACTTTCTTTGCTTGAGCTATTTCGACATTCGACAACTCGACTCGAGATATATAT
>NW_018198218.1:0-453 GCF_001263595.1 Phalaenopsis equestris | reverse complement strand
AACATTCAAATTTATCAGTTTGCCTAGGTTTGACCGAAGTTGATTCTAAACCAAATCTAACTTGAGCTTTAACCTTTCCCTGACCTAAATGATGAATTAGGAGTTAGATGCACATAATTTTTATTCCAACATGCAATCATGTTAGAACCAAATTCAATTGAAAATTGAATCAATCCAATTCAACTATGATCCATAGGTTTGACCAAAAGTCAAAACTAGCTCAATTAAGCTGAATCACTAGACCTTTGACCAAGATGGATCAATTGAATGCCTAAGCCCCATTCGCTAGAATCCTAAAGGCCAACCATAATCAACCCAAATTAACCTCTGCATTAGCTAAAATGAAGCTTAAACCTGAGCTAGTCCAAAATGAACCATTATGACATAATAGGACCTAAAACCTCCAATTGGCCAATTTAACCATAAACAATGCCCACATTGGATATAAATAGA
>NW_018198217.1:0-453 GCF_001263595.1 Phalaenopsis equestris | reverse complement strand
AAAGTTCCAAAACATTTGTTTTTAAGCTCTTTAATTATTTTATTATGTGAAGTGAAATGTTGGTTGTAAGCTATGTTTGTTAATTTTTATTTCTAATAAAGAGGTCTGATTCTTTCCCCGTGGATGTAGGTCAATTCGGTCGAACCACGTTAATTATTGTGTCATTCTTCTGACTAATTAACTTGTTTACTTTTTTACTGTTATTAATGTTATTTATCATTCATGTTTATTTCATTAAAGTAGATAACAAGTTTATAAATACTGTCACTACTTTTTTACAATGTTCATCTTTATCGTAATAGTAAGATGGCTAATAAATTTAAAGAGTTTGGTACACCTGCGTTGTGGGAAAAAGACAAAATATATTTTGCAACTTTTGTCTAAAAAAAATTGAAATGAGCAATCAACCTACTACCTTTTTTAATAAGGAGGGGTGACAAAATATTATAAAAA
>NW_018198216.1:0-453 GCF_001263595.1 Phalaenopsis equestris | reverse complement strand
AATAATATATAATCCCATATGCTAAACATTGATTAGAGGTTTGATGTCATAAGATATGTAAATGTGTGCAGGAGTATGGCCTTGATTTTGCTAAAAAGTTACAACGGAAATTGAGAGGCTAAGAAAATTTAACTCTATATGACTCAAAAATGTCAAAATTGAAAGTAATATCCTCAAAATATCTTTGATTGTTTACGTCAAATTGGTTTGAGTTGCTTATTATTCAAATCTTAGTTCAAAGTTTCATTTGAACATTATTAAAACTTGGTCATATCCAAGGAGCTTTTCCTTGGATCTATGTCTACTAAGTTATGTTAAAGCTTGTTGGTGGTTTATATATTTATCGTCCAAAGTGCGAGCGTGCTCTGATTAATTGCTTACATTCTTAAACATATGTGATTTTGTCGTTAACTTTATATGTTACCGGCTCTATGAATATTAGATATACCACTA
>NW_018198215.1:0-453 GCF_001263595.1 Phalaenopsis equestris | reverse complement strand
AATACATAAGAATTGGGTGGTATGTATGCAAATGGCCCGAAGAAATTAAGGATGTAGAAGCCAAATCATAGCAATTCTAGTTCAACAACTATTTTCCCGTTCACGAAGATAAGCACAGACACCGTTGGAACCTCAATTAGAAAATGCAAAATGTCCTAAAATTAAAGTGTTAGTGGCAAGCTAAAATATGATGATGGTGATGGTAATGTTATAACTGTTGTTTAAATGTAGAGTTTGAAAAAGATCTAATAAATCTCAAGTTAAGATTTAGCAGTAACTAGAATTTCTTAAGATATGAAGCATAATTAGTTTATCAAGATCATTGACTTCTTAGTAAAGACTACAAAATGGGAAACATGGATTCAATGTAAATTCAAATCTTACTCCAAATCCTTTCTGAAGTTCAAGACAGGCATCGTTAAACTCAAACCGATAAAGCATATAAAAATAGGG
>NW_018198214.1:0-453 GCF_001263595.1 Phalaenopsis equestris | reverse complement strand
TTTTTTTCATCTTCATTAAACCAATGACAGTAAGACTATAATTTGATATAATTGGTTAATTGATCAGAGATATCTTTGGTGATAACCACCATCAGGCAAATGTTGTCATCACATGAGCATCGCCTAACCAAGGTAGACCAATCAGACGACCCCTACGGTAAGTAAGATCACATGGTAACAATTTCATGACAAGAAGGTCTGATTTAGTTCATTTTTTATTGATGGAAAAGATTAATTTTGATGTCAAATTTTGGAAAAGGAACTAGAACTACCATAGGTTCAAGTCCGGCAATTGTTCACTCTTAAATTTGTAATTTCTCTATGTAATTGAAGAAATTTAGTAATTTTGTTCCTTCTCAATGTAAAAGGTTTATGCGATTGCTCTCTATTTACAGATCGAAACACCTAAATTTTACTATTTACAGTAATACCATCCAAATCTTTCATAAAAAA
>NW_018198213.1:0-453 GCF_001263595.1 Phalaenopsis equestris | reverse complement strand
TTTTTTTTTTTTTTTTTGCAGGTGAGACGCAGAGCCGTTTTACCATCCCTTCATAGAAAATTTTTGTCTTTGATGGTTGATAAAGTGTTCTGTACATGTGCGTTGAGATTGGTGGAAAAGCTCCGGCCATTTGCCACAAATGGCACTCCTGTGAATATGGAAGAGAACTTTTCTCAATTGACCTTGGACGCAATAGGTTTATCCTTGTTTAATTACAATTTCGACTCGCTAACTTCTGATAGTCCGGTTATTGATGCGATTTACACTGCACTCAAAGAGGCAGAGGCTAGGTCCACTGACATTTTGCCATACTGGAAGGCAAGTTATTATTTCAACTCCTTGTTATATCCCTTCATCATAGAAGTCTTTTTCTCTTTGTTTAATTTATATCTGAAATTTCATTATGTTTTTTTTGGGAAATTTACATACATACCAGCCAATTCCTATGTATTT
>NW_018198212.1:0-453 GCF_001263595.1 Phalaenopsis equestris | reverse complement strand
ATTAAATTTATATCCTTGTTTATTTGCACCGATCTACATATTACTTTTCCTTCTCCCTATAGATCAATGAGGTTTTTACTAGTTGTTAAAGTCATAGCCCTCCCGGATCTATATGCATTCGCAATAGATTTTAACATACCAAATGACCAGATCAATATGTAAATAAAGTGTGAAGTAAAAACCATCACAATCATGAAGAAAAATTCATTCTAAATGTATCCATCTACCTACACATATTACCAATTCATCACAAGAGGAAAGTGTAAGGGATTTACTTACAATGCATGGAATAAACACAATAAAACAACATCTTATAATAAAGCAAAGTCATACAAAATGAGTTTACACTAATACAAGACAATATAAAATAAAAGACTTATCTTTATCCCTTAGAATAGAAGTGAACACTCATTCACAAGTGATCTCCAAGTCCTCCTTGCACTGCTAACATCA
>NW_018198211.1:0-453 GCF_001263595.1 Phalaenopsis equestris | reverse complement strand
ATCAATAGGTAATGGCTCCAGTGCTCAAGAGCTCTCATAATAAAATAGAAGTCCTTATCGAATGTTGATTATTTTCTCCTGGACACATTCAGATCTATCTGAAAAATACTATGGTGTGACCTTCCTGGCTCAGCACTGTTTCAATCCCCACGTTGAAGGCATCACAATCTACCTCGAACAGCTGGTTGAAATTTGATAATGCCAAAACTGGTGGTCGGATCACCTTCTCCTTCAGTAAGTTGAAACTACTATGAGCTGCATCTGCCCCACTGGAATTAAGAGAGCTGCATCTGCCCCACTGGAATTAAGAGCTCTGTCAGGGGAGCGGTGATGGTATTGAAGCTCATGATGAATCTGATGAATCGCAATAAACTGCAGCATTGTAAGTCCAGTAAACTATCTCAACTTGGTAAAAACTGCAGTGCAGTCCAGCTCACAATAGTCTCAATCTTT
>NW_018198210.1:0-453 GCF_001263595.1 Phalaenopsis equestris | reverse complement strand
GTTTAGGTGTTAGATATGTAAATTTATAGGAATTGTGTGGTATGTATGTAATTTCAGGAGAAACCAAGAGAAAATTTGAAAGCGTTAACTCTGGAGGAACAATGGACACACCCGACTCTGGAAGAGTTTTCCAGTACTGGCATTGTTGTGGTTCTGAAGATCCTTTTGATCCTGGATGCACTGCAGCTCCTCATTCTTCTTATGATGAATAGTACGCTATGTCCTTCCCTGAAGAGATATATTTTACGTTTTGTATGTATACATTGCTCCTTTTTTTCTCTTCTATATATCATTGTTCTATGATTCTAATTATCTTAGAATTTTTTTTTTAATATTTATATGCAGATTATTATGCAACTATTTTGCTTATAATGCCTTGTAGATCTTGTTTAAATCGACTTGAGTTTTGATCTAGCCGTTTGGCAAATGATTGAGTTTTAATCAATTTCGTTG
>NW_018198209.1:0-453 GCF_001263595.1 Phalaenopsis equestris | reverse complement strand
ATTTCCTTGAAAAAAACTTTAGTGATTGCCATTTTAGCAAAGAAGACCCATTTGTTACATAAACGGGAGATGAAAAATCTCAAATGTTGTACTCAACAACGATCAATAATAAAATTACAAATGGCATAACAAATAAATTAAAAATAGCCAAAATAAAACATACAACTTCTACCATGTAAATTCAGATATTTTAAGAAGACCAACAAAATGAACAAGTCAAACAACCTTCTCTACTACTGCAATGGTATTGCAATTTTGTTGAAAACCCAATTACTAATTACATCCTAACTAAAGATATTAATTTAAATTAAAAAATTTATGCATACACACACTACACACACGTCCTGAACTTTCTCTTCAAGCAACAACTGCCATGGCATGACAGTCTCGTTGAAAGACAAATTATACCTTACATATAGGCCCAAATATTTTTTTGTTTAAATAAAAAAAAAA
>NW_018198208.1:0-453 GCF_001263595.1 Phalaenopsis equestris | reverse complement strand
AAAAAAAAAGCAGCCCTTACAAAATTCAAAGGAAATAAGCACGATACAAGTTTAATCTACTATTTGAGAGGTAGATCGACTCTACCACACTCTAGGCGTCGCTAGGAACACCACAAGAAAAAATAAAACAGCAGCCACAACCAAATATGCATAAGAAAAACAAGCCCTAGGCTATTCTCTTAAATAAAATTCTCTCTCGGCATTTTAAAAACTTTCTTTCCAAGTCTTCCCTCCCAAACTCCTTTAATTTCTCTTTCTTGAATATGTGATTAAAGCCCTCGTGGATCCCCTTTGCTCCCTTCCTTTTTTCTATCACAACACCCTGCTCCTTTCCTTTTTCTATCACAGCAACCCGCCGCTCGACTCCTCGTGGAAACGTCCGACCTACTTGGCCGGTTGGAGGATGCTGGACCGGTTCACATACAGGCTGCGTAACAATCCTCCCCTCCCAAA
>NW_018198207.1:0-453 GCF_001263595.1 Phalaenopsis equestris | reverse complement strand
TTTTTATAAAATTAATGTCCCATCTGTACCATCATCCGGACGTCCCCTATAACTCTAAACACAGAAGTGTAGCAAATGAACTCATACTCAACTCAGACTCCATAACACATCTCACCACACCTTCCCATTGAACACCACCTACATAAAACTCCAACAACATATAACAGTGACTCAAAAAGCCTATGGATCAAACAAATTACAACAACAATCACTACATCTCTGTCATCTCCTTCTACCTTCTCGCCGGTGACAGCATGACGATGATATGCCGGAGCGGCTCCGAAGTATGGCTATTTCCGGCATGTCGCAGAAACTCCGCTGGCGAGAAGCTCAGGCCATGGCAAACACACATTATCCTCAGCTCATCAACCTTTGTGTATCTGTATAAGAAACCTCCGGTAGTCTTTCCTTGAAGTCCGTCTCCTTTGGCTGTGACGTATGGTATTATTGGTT
>NW_018198206.1:0-453 GCF_001263595.1 Phalaenopsis equestris | reverse complement strand
TGTATTGTTCCCTTATATTAGGTTATGGTGAGAGGTAGATCAATGGCTCGACTACGCTTAATAGGGTTTATTTTTTGGCTCAGATGGAGCTTGGTTAACATTCAACCGCGGCTAAGCAAGGTTAAACCAGGTCATGGATGTCTTTCAATATTTTGCTAGTCCATGCTTTTCTTTCTGATGTCGCCCCTTAGTCTTCTACAAATTGACATTTGGTATTCTGCTTGTGAGTCATTGGTCTTTCACATGTGGGTCTTCCTTAGCAGTAATCCTTTGTACTTTTATCCACTTGATTTTCTCGAGATTACTACAGACATATATTTGATATATAGGTTCAAAATAAAATTATGAATATATATTTATTTTCATGCATATTTTTTATTTTGATATAGTGGTTGAAGAGATAGTTTTTCAGTGCAAGATTGTAAGTTCAAAGAGTATCGGAATATATATATA
>NW_018198205.1:0-453 GCF_001263595.1 Phalaenopsis equestris | reverse complement strand
ACCTAAACTTTCATATTTACACACACAACACTCAATTCATTGATATGACATCAAAAATAGCAATATTATTACTTTCTAAAACTGAAATACAACTTTTCATGCATGGATTTAGAACACAAAGTTAAGTATGAAAGCTTAGGTGAGATATGTAGATACATAAGAATTGTGTGCCCCGTATATAATCTTCCCTATTATCATTAAATCATCAATGTTACATGCTAATGCAAACTGAATGAATGAACAGGTTTGGTAGCACCAGCTATCATATCTTTTTAAATAGATTTCTTCACGTGCAAAGCAACTTGGAAGTTCCTAAAGTTTCATTACTTTTGCAACATTCGTTCAAATTTCACGCAGTCGCACAACTTACAGGAAACGATCAAAAGTTATTGTTTCCACCGTTGGTGAGACTCTAAGGCCACATGTCACAATATATCTGTGGGCATTTATTTC
>NW_018198204.1:0-453 GCF_001263595.1 Phalaenopsis equestris | reverse complement strand
AAAAAAAAAAAAACCAATATGCATTTTTGAAATCACACCAAATTAACCAAATTTGGTTAATTTGGTTAATTTGTCCTCCTTAGATTGCATAGCTAAGAGACGCTTTGCTTCTAGTTGGAACATATTTGTCCTCCTTAGATTGCATAGCTAAGAGATTTTTTTGGCACATACTTTCTAGTTTAATGAATTCTTTGATGTTATCATCTCAATTTTAACCTTCATTATAAAACTAATTATAATCAAACTCCTTCAAATTATAAAGTCTAACAAAATTAGCCACAAAAACTAGAACAGTTTTGAATCAAATCATAACTCCATAAAAAAACAAACCTTGTCCTTGAATAATGCATCCCATTAATAAGCCAATGGTTCACCACAGAAACATCATCCTGCACAATCCATTAGTAGTTGTAAATCACACACACCAGATTCTCATATCCATGAGTAAATAAA
>NW_018198203.1:0-453 GCF_001263595.1 Phalaenopsis equestris | reverse complement strand
TTTTTTTTTCCTTTTTGGATCTTAGATTTAAGGGTCGTTGACCACATTATAAATCTTGACAATATATTTCAAACTTACAAACCATGTCCTAATGATAAAAAAATAAAAACTGTAGATGAATATTTAACAACCATTATAGGATAGTGAGCCATCTTAATTTCTCTTAAATTAACTCTCAGTAACGTATTATATGTCTCACATCTTGCAATTAACATTTTATCTATCCATAAATTTATTAAAGACCACAACTGTAATGTTATCTTTTTTTATTAATTATTATGATTTTCATGATCTTACTATTGAAGACAATCGGGAACACTAGAAAAAAAGATGAATTATAAATTCTTTTGGAACGAGATTATTATCATACTCGTACACCACTCATACCATTGACATTATCTAGACACAACATCATATATTAGGATATCATTTTTTCAAATCATCAGTGCATGT
>NW_018198202.1:0-453 GCF_001263595.1 Phalaenopsis equestris | reverse complement strand
GTCGTTAGCACGGGAATGATTTTTTATTATATGTGTATGCTGCATGCTGCATTTTGCATGTCACATAGCATTTCACTTCGCTTTGTTAGCCGCCCCAGCCCGGCGAGCATTTCACTAAACTCCGACCGGCCGCTCCGGCCTTGCGAGTGTTTCACTTCGCTTCGATCGGCCGCCTCGGCCCGACGAGCGCTTCACTTCGCTCCGACCAGCCGCCCCGGCATGGAGAGTGCTTCAATTTGCTTCGACCTGTTCCCCCGGCCCGGCGAGCAACCCACTTCATTTCAATCGGTTTCCCCGAGTTGGTTGGTATGACATTCTGGCTGAACCGGATTCCTCGACTCGGTCGGCTAACTACTTGCACCAACATACTGTCTTGCATGCGTGTTTGCATTTTTGCTTATTGTAATGCATATGTATGACTTCATTGTTGCATCATATCTTGCATTTGTTTGG
>NW_018198201.1:0-453 GCF_001263595.1 Phalaenopsis equestris | reverse complement strand
ATATATAAATACATAAGAATTGTTTGGTATGTATGCAAACATGTGAAATTTTAAATCTCTTAAGATTTTATTTTATATTTTTATACTTTAAGAAAAAAAAATTAAAAACACAAAAAGATAATATGAAATGCATTATAAAAATAAAACACACAATTTCATATAGAAATAAGGTGGTGTATAAACTTTTTGTTTGAGAAGATATTAAATTATGTTCGATTGATCTGATCATGTTGACATATAGATTTATTTTCGTTTGGTTAAGCAGCATCTCTTGATGTCTCACAAAATTATTTCGTTGTAAGATCAATTTTTTATCGTTTTAGAAGTCGGATAACAACGTCCTTCCTTCCCTCCACATAACTTTTAAAGGAGGCCAAAGTTAAAATTAAACTTTTGAGGTTAGATGTGTAAATACATTATAATGGAGCGGTATTTAAGTAAATGTTCTCTGTA
>NW_018198200.1:0-453 GCF_001263595.1 Phalaenopsis equestris | reverse complement strand
TAATAATAATAATTCAGTTTTGTTTATTCCAATCGTTGTATATACTAAATATAATTATTTTTTAAGAATAAATTGGCTTTAATCTAATTAGTATATTTTATCAATTTCTTTTCAATCTTAACGAACATTAAAAAAAAAAAGTAAAATCAGACATAAAAAATTAGTTGATTTTCTTACAAAAGTATGATTATAGTTACATTTTTTTAATCATGCCAATTTAATTTATTTATCTATGACTATTGCTTGTACGACTAAATGATATAAATTATATTGTAGTCATTTAGAAAAATAATTGGAGGAAATTTCTGTCATATAATAAACAAACAAAAGTAAAACCAAAAGACACTGCTGTACATATTTAAAAGAAAATGTGATCAATGATGTGATCTATGTTCACATTATTTTAAAAAGGGTGACAACTCAAAATTATTTATTTTAATGTAGGCTCTATCC
>NW_018198199.1:0-453 GCF_001263595.1 Phalaenopsis equestris | reverse complement strand
TATATATATATATATATAAAGTGGACTTCAGTTAATAGGAGTGTAGTTTAACACCATTTGGTGTATTGTACATGCAACATACAATATATATTATATATATGCAATGGAGAATAAAATATTGGGCAAGATTTTATAGATGCCAACAAAATCAAACAAAAAATAATTATGGTTACTTCAACTAGCTGGATATAGTTGAGAAGTCAGCACAAAACATTTTATATTAATCACAAGCTCAAAATAAGATATTTAGAAATAAAAATGTGTGGATCTCATTTTAGAACAAGAATTTAATTAGATTTATTGTCATGTAAATTTTTTTTTCTTTATGTGTTGTATGCATGTAGTTTTTAATGTATCATTAAATTTTAATATTAAATATATAATCTCATTTTCATTTGTTATACATATCATGTTAATACTAATCATTTGTTGCATTAAATGTACATTTGGAAG
>NW_018198198.1:0-453 GCF_001263595.1 Phalaenopsis equestris | reverse complement strand
CAAGTCCAGCCACCAACATCAACACCCAAGCACCAGCAATAACACCCAATAATAATGAGAGGAGATACACACACCCAGGTCCAATTACCAACAATAACACCCAAGCACCAACACCTACTCCCAACAGTAGAGACGTCGACCTCACACACCCAAGTCCAACCGCCAACACCAACACATAAGCACCATTAACAACACTCAACAGTAGAGAGAAGACACACAAACACCCAACTATACTGAATAGATAAAAAATATATAAATTACACACTCACCCAAGTGCCTCCAACTAGCACATCACACACACACACTCACTTGCCACCACCAACCCATGTCACCCACAACTACCAACACAACCTCCATTGCCACCAACACACACCTGGGCTCAAAATATCAACTTTAAAATTCAACTCATGACCTGACTTGAACATTGTTAAATGATATGATTTGATTCTCAAG
>NW_018198197.1:0-453 GCF_001263595.1 Phalaenopsis equestris | reverse complement strand
ATTGAGGCTACACCTCTTGGACTAAGGTATGGACCTAATTCTAATTCCTTGCTCGGGTATGGTCCTTTATGAAGAAAATGTTTATGTCACCCTCAATCCACTATATAGATTTGTTCTCCTGGCTTTGATGAATCTTTTCGAATAAACATCATAAAATTTGATGGAAAATTGGCAGAGAAATTAGCTCTAGAACATGAACGGTCATCGATCCATCGTCCAATGGAGACGATGAACCGATGTCATCCATTTACGTGCTTTGAAAATAGACGGCCATGATCTAGTTGGACCGCAGATCCATTCATATAAAATGGATGAAACCACGGGCCATATGGCTGCTCACATGGAAAGCTTCCTCAATTGTATGCCGCCACCCATTCCTTCGATGCATCGTAGGTTGACATGGTGCCACCTGGTAAATAGGAAATTAACTTATTTCTTATTCAAATAAATATA
>NW_018198196.1:0-453 GCF_001263595.1 Phalaenopsis equestris | reverse complement strand
CACATAATAACTTTTAATAAATAATTTCTCACCCTTGGATTTACATCAAAATTCGGGCTAGCTGGGAACACCTGATGCTACACGAATCATAAAGCGGATCCAATGTCCCAAGAATCGAACTACTTTCCCATTCAACCAAATGAGCTTTCCATTCCGGGCAAAGGTGTTATGTCGAGATCCACCGTCCATCTCTTCATCCAACGGATGTAGTCTCCATAACACAAGTACCATAGTGATCCACCAAAAGTATATTTTAAAAAGAGAAAAAAAATAAATAAATATGGGCATTTACTTATACACCAACTATTTTTATTTATTTACACAGGATTAGCATTATTTGGACAAAATAAAAAAGAGATTTTTAATTTTTTGTTCGGTTTTAATATTCATTTAATCCAACAAATCGAAAAACCAAAAATTAAATATTATATAGAGCATCCATAAAATTAAATC
>NW_018198195.1:0-453 GCF_001263595.1 Phalaenopsis equestris | reverse complement strand
CAAACAAAATCATTAACCATAAATAATAAATAATAAGCTAAGTTCTTATTTCGATAATAACTACAAGCCAATAAATACTCATGTTGTCAAATCAAGTTGCACTTTTGATATTACCAAATATGTATCTCCTAGTTTTAAGAAAAAATTTTGATCTACGATTTCATACTGAAGCATGAAGAATATGGCAAATCAAGCTTGAAAGAAGAAAAAAATATATGTGACAACAGTTATTCTTAAGTTCTTTTTTTAGTGGTGATAATTCATTAAGCACTTTTTAAGTACTTTTTTATTTTAATTTTCAAACAAAAAATATGAATCCTATTTAAGTACTTTTTTATTATAATTCATTAAGCATGATAAAAAAGTATTTACTTTTCCTAAAAAAATTAATACATTTTTATTAGAATAACATTTTGCTTTTAAACTTTTAAATGGTAATAATAGATCATCCAA
>NW_018198194.1:0-453 GCF_001263595.1 Phalaenopsis equestris | reverse complement strand
AAGGAAATGTGAAACCCTAGCAGAGCGAAAGGCGATAACCCTAGCAGAAAATTCCTAAAATGTATTTTTGAAATGTATTTCTCGACACTCTAAAAGGCCGGATACTTGAAAAGGCGCGGGGACATCGGGTTGGGTCAGGCTTCAGCGCGGTGTTTTTTTTTATTACATGTAAATGCGGGAGCCGCAACTCCACGTGGCGGAATTTAAATGGATTGGGGATGTAGAGGACGTCCGGTGTCCTGAGGGAAAAATTCCGCTACACACAACTCTGATACGTAGCACATGAGAGCTTGGCTTCGGCTCCCTCCCGCACGAACACCCTTCTTCCTCTTCTGTGATGCTTCTTTCTCTCCTCTTCTTCTTCGTTGGTTGGTCAAAGCCCTTGCCCGCAGACGCAAAGCTCCTTCCTCTACGATTAGCTCTGTCCTGCTCCAGGAGTCGACGTCGTTCTCT
>NW_018198193.1:0-453 GCF_001263595.1 Phalaenopsis equestris | reverse complement strand
TTTTTTTTTTTATATTAGTTTCAAATTTACTAACATTTGATGACGAATATCAAATAGAACTTTCTGGCATGTCACAATACTTCACTTAATCCCAACAAGGTGTTGTTTCGTTATATAAGAATCTAAATGTAGACATTTAAATTGTTTCTTCTTATCACGTCTTAATTTCACTAAAATAATTCCATGCCGGATCAGTCCTTTCGGGGCATTCAAGGAATAAACAGAAGGTTGACTTCCATTTGGCTCCATTCTAGGAATACAAATAACAAAGAGATAAACCTTAACAATAAAGGGTTGCAATGAGTTACAATTTCAACAAAAATGGTAACATTAATCTCAATTAAGAAGCAAAATATAAAATAAAAAGAATAAAACTAATATAAACAGAAAAAAATGTTCGTTAAATATAGACCCCAATAATGCTCAATTTCCCATTCAAATTGGTTATTATTC
>NW_018198192.1:0-453 GCF_001263595.1 Phalaenopsis equestris | reverse complement strand
AAACTTCAAATTTTACATACATGCCACCTTACCTAAGTATGAAATATGTATTTTACTTGATAAAAGTTAAAATAGTGCTATTTGTGATGTGATTTGAAAGATTTCAGCAGTATAAATGTAAGAAAGTAAAGTTTGTATGTAAGATATGCGAATATACAGGAATTTGGTGGTACGCATGTAAACGCCCCAATAAAATAATTGAAAAGTTAAGCCATTTGATAACAATCAATCATAAGTATATCAAAACTCACAAAAATACTATGTTCCCAAAATAGGAGAAAGTAATTGAGACTTTGAAAGCAAGAATAGCCTAAGAAATAACGTTGAATCAAAAGTACATCTTTTATTATCGCATAAAAACCCAATGCACAAATTAGAGGAACTTGAAAGAAGTCAATTTAAACCATTATTCTTGATTTTGTTTGAACCAGCTCCTAGCAATTGCCATTCATA
>NW_018198191.1:0-453 GCF_001263595.1 Phalaenopsis equestris | reverse complement strand
TTAAATGAAAGAGAAAATGACGTCGTCAAAGCTGATCTTCACATTCACCAGGAAACTGCCCTGGATAAGGCTGCCCACAAGTTAAACAGTTAGGAATCAACAATCAAAAGAGACATCAACAAGATAATGGGTTGTTGGTCCCAACCCTCCCCTCACAATAAAAATAAGGAAAATAAAAAGGAACTTGTTGTTGTTTATGGTTCATTAAATGTTCAAAAAACTTGCTTGAAAAGGAGAGATTTTTTGTTGTCAAGATTCAACAAATAGTTTCACATTAAATGAAGAAGAATTTTTTGAAAAAGGAGAAACTTTCAAAAGTTCAAAGCTTATCAGAAGGAAAATCGAGAAAGGAGTAATCCAAGAAAAAATTCTAGTTTTTAACATGACTTCAAAAGAAAATGAAATTAATTCCCTATTAACTAAGTCCTTTACTTTAAAAATTTTGGATTGGGT
>NW_018198190.1:0-453 GCF_001263595.1 Phalaenopsis equestris | reverse complement strand
TATGTATGTATGTATGTATGTATGTTAAATTATTTATTTTATTGATTGTGATTTTATCATAGAGAAAATCACAATAAAAAGACAAAATTCATTCGATTTACAAGTGAAGTTAATAAACAAACTATCATACCACTTAGACTTTTGAGGTGGCGACATCGAACCTCAAAGGACAGATGTTTACTCCCAAAAGTCAACTTAGGAAGTTGACCAAGGATTATTTATGGGACTCATAAGAACTCCGCAAAATACCAAATTCTCAACAACTCTTCAACCTTCACATCCATGTCAATCAAAGATCATTTCAAAACCTACTAAACCGTTTTAAATTTGCATTTGAACACAATTAATTATTGCGTTATATATAAAAAGTTCAAAGCTTTGACAACTCCAACTACCCTTTACATTACCTTTATAAAATCCTATGGAAGCTCTTCCTAACACAATCATCTTCCT
>NW_018198189.1:0-453 GCF_001263595.1 Phalaenopsis equestris | reverse complement strand
ATATATATACATATATACATATATATATATAATGAAAAATATAAATTACTATGATATTGATATTTTCAAACGATGAAATTGATCTCGCCCAAAATTAGGGGTTCAACTAATATGTTTTCAATAAATTACCAGCATCCAACATGAACCTTGAAGCATGACACATCTCCATGCACCTTTTTTTAGCAAGAAATGTTAAAACTTTGCTAAAAATCATCAGGAGCTTCAACTTCAACAAACTCATAATCAAACTGATGGACTCAACGAGATGGACTTAATGGTACTAAACTTGGTCAAATCTGAGTCAAATGAATCCCCTATCTAGACATTATACTATACTTGTAAGGTCAAATGGATTCCTAATTTGTTGAGTTTATAATCGAATCGAGCATCTTGATAAGATAAATCCAAAGAGCCAAATATCGCTCAATTCTGATATCATTAAGACACTCAAAT
>NW_018198188.1:0-453 GCF_001263595.1 Phalaenopsis equestris | reverse complement strand
TTTATAAGAAGGTGGCACAATATGAAGAATTAATTAGCACACTCCTTTGCCGCTGGAAGATGAATAACAGCCATCAAAAGAGAAGCCTACTTTCATCCATTTCAACTTTTAATCATGAAATAAGGTATCTTAAACTAAACCTCTCCAAAAGACATTGAGAAGTAATGCCCTGAATGAATATTGTATCTCATTTGTGAAGACAACATCAGAACATCACACTTCCAGTCTTCCTTTCCATAATCTCTTCCATCATTTTGGGGCACCTGAATGTCAATTAATTCAAAGCCAAATCTTAGTGATTGCAACTTGCTTCTTCCCCTCCCTCTCCCCAACTTCACACCCTTGGACTAATTGAGTACAAAGGATTCAAAGTCGTGTCCGCGATCACTGAAATCCTTTGCCACGCATAGAAGAGAAACCTTTGGAATGAGCAAAATCCCACAAATATGACTA
>NW_018198187.1:0-453 GCF_001263595.1 Phalaenopsis equestris | reverse complement strand
TTCTAGATGGATTTAATCAGTTCCAAGGGACTCAACTTGATTTCTAGGGGGCAATTGATATGGCCACAAAAATAGGTGGTGACCGATGGAGTTCGACATTGGTCAGCAAACTGTGATCGATTATGGTCGATGACCATAGGAGCAGAAGACATTCACTAGACCTTTGGTGTGAAACATAGAGGTTCAACTCCTTCTCCTCTATGCTCTTGTCTTCCTTGAATTCAAGGTCTATATCCCCTCTCAAAAAGGGTGTATGGTTTTATTTACAGAGTATGTGAAAGGTCTCTCAACACGTAAGAAAGGAATATGGACTACCTCATTGAAAGATGCAAAGACTCATCAACTACAAACAATTGTTATACTTTAAAAATGGAGAATATGTTTTAACTCTTGAAGCTCTCTCCTTGCAGGTCTAACGGCTCCTAACTCTAGCTTTTGTGACATATTTTGGTT
>NW_018198186.1:0-453 GCF_001263595.1 Phalaenopsis equestris | reverse complement strand
AAAATCCACAAGATCTAGTTCTTGCAAGTAAAAATGATCTTTTGGTGTTAGATATATAGAGACGGTAAAGGGAGATTTTTATGCATATCACTCAACTCCTATGTATTTATATATAAATTCACTTTAATTTGTATCTGCATATCGCCTTACTTTGCAGTAAAAGGCGAGTCGCAATGTAGAAGTTAAATTTGTGGTATTTTTGTGTATATGAAATAATTGGGAGGAATAAATATAAAAAATAAAATAGAGGTGTTAAATATGAAAATTCATTGAAATTGAATAGTATGTATGTAAATGTCTAGAATTTTAAATAACTTTGTAAAAATTTTATCAACAAACCAAATTGTTGGTCAAACTCAAGTCAAATATGATCATGGGAAAAACATTGGTGCGTGTTAGAGAATTTGCGATGGGATTAATGATTTATCGTCTTAGCATTGTATGAGAATTCAT
>NW_018198185.1:0-453 GCF_001263595.1 Phalaenopsis equestris | reverse complement strand
TTAGCAGGGAGGGAGAAACGACAAACCGATTCTTTAAGGACGAGGCGAGTGCGGCGCATGAACTGCTCGCGCATCTGCTTGCGGCGGCGATTGGGAAGGTTATCTCTAGGTATAACAAAGCGCTCTCGGTGGGGAACGTGATCTCCTATCTCGTGCATCTCGCCGTCAACTACCCACCACTCTGACTTGCCCTCACCACCGGCGAAACCAGGTTTGGTAGGCCGAGGCCGGCCGCGCGGAAAGCCCCCACTTGCCCATCGAGCTTGTTGTCGCTGCGGTAGCCACCGTAGAAGGGTAGCGCAGATCTCCGGAGATTGCTCCGGCATCCGCCGCACCACAGCTCGTAGAAGCATAGGGTCACTCTAGATTTTGGGTTTTGCCATCATTACGAAGGCTTCCTTTTTTTTTTCGGTGTTTTTTTTCTTTTTTGAGGATTTATTTACACTTCACGTA
>NW_018198184.1:0-453 GCF_001263595.1 Phalaenopsis equestris | reverse complement strand
CCACCCAAGGAGAGAGACAGGTGAACGTGGACAATCTAAAAGTCGTGGTGGTAATCGTGGGAGCCCAAAAGGTGAAATGGGGGGCTACCAGGCAAATCTGATGGTAGAAAAGAATAAGGGAAAGACATGGGTAGTCTTTACCGATTAGAATCATGAGTTACTAAAGTTGTTGAAGAGGAATCAGAGCGGCAGACAATGTGCGGCAAGCAATGTGACTAAGGATGCATCCACCTCATCGTCATCCAATGGGAGCACCACGTGTTATGTTCACTTAGCCAAAGGTACTCGTGATACACATCACAAGATCACCATATCGGATAGTAGACTCTGGTGCATCTTGACATGTGACAGATCCCGCTAGTGAGTTCTCTTTCTACATTCACCTAGCAGTTCCAGAAACCATATAGACCGCTAATGGTACAATACAATCCGTGGTTGATAAGGATACAATGA
>NW_018198183.1:0-453 GCF_001263595.1 Phalaenopsis equestris | reverse complement strand
CCCCCTCAGAAAGACATAGGAAATGAGTGACCCTTGAAGGCATGGCCATGCCTACTTTGGTGTGATTACATCGACAGGCATAGCTAAGCCCATTTCGGGCATGGCTACGCCAAGTTTAAGTATAGGATTTGTGGCATTACAGTTGTGTGCTGCAAATGCTTTTGAGTTCCTTTAGCTATGGGTTCTTTAGGCTTGATAAACAAAACAATCTCTCACTTTGAGGCTCATAGCACCCATCGCCTATCTTCTTGCTTTGCATCTCCATATTATAGGCTTTATATTCATGTATCGTAGCACGACTCAACCCTGATCTCAACCTTCATGGTCTCTAACTAAAACCAAGCATAGCTCCAGCCTTTTTTCAACATGGTTATAGGATTTTGAGTTATGTGTATTTTCTTTGAGAACAACTTTCCATCTTCTAGGAGAGAGCATTTAAAGTGATATTTTTTT
>NW_018198182.1:0-453 GCF_001263595.1 Phalaenopsis equestris | reverse complement strand
TTTTTTGCCTTACTTGGCTCAAACTAGCCTGATGTTTTGACGAACGACACGTTATTTGCAACAACTATGCTGTTTGGGTGTTTTTGGCTATGACAACACTGCGACAATACCAAAATAACACCATCATAACAATGCAGCCGAAAACACGCTAATACACAGCGGGTTACCGAAAGTAACACTCAAATACTGTTGCAATAACACTTGAATTAACACTCGGGGGCATGTTGAAACCACAAAAGATAGGTCAGGCACAGGCGCCACCTTCTCGGATTTCTTGGGATTTCCTGGTGCTTAGGCACCAAAGTTGGTCCCATGGCATCAGGTGGGTGTCTCCTAGGCACCAGTCTACTTGATTACCTTTTCTCTATTTTGCCTCTGCTTCACTCCGTTTCAACTCCAATTCACTTCATGTTTCCTACTTGTTATACCTACATGAAAAACACAAAAATACCC
>NW_018198181.1:0-453 GCF_001263595.1 Phalaenopsis equestris | reverse complement strand
AATAATAGTTTAAATTTGACAAATGAGTTTATGACTCTGAGATAAAATTTTTAAACAAACAAAAGATAAACTCATTAAGGGTTATAAAAACAAAAGTCATTTGAATGCGTCAATAAATCTAGCAAACTGTGGATTCAAAAGATGCCTCATGATTATTGGAATTGGACCTTCCCAGTAAGATTCCAAAATAAGAATTTTAAAATTTTTTAGTGCTTTCCTTTGGAGAATACTTTTTCTAATTGACATATCTTCCTATGAATCTTTTGTCTTCTCTCTCTCTATAGTTTCTAGAATTGAAGCCTTGTTTATGAGGGCAATACATTCTATCCTCTTGTCCCTCTATTGAAGTGGATGAAAAAGTTCTTCTTACACTAATTGTTGATTTCTTATGATTGGGTCTCATCTTCTATGCACCACTACTTCTAGAGTGTTAGATGATAATTAGGAGTTAGT
>NW_018198180.1:0-453 GCF_001263595.1 Phalaenopsis equestris | reverse complement strand
ACCACATTCATAAGTCCTTATGGGACTTTGGTTTTAGAAGGAGACCTTTGGATTATGCAATGCACCTGCAGCTTTCAAACATGTATGATGTTCGTTTTTTCAGATTTAATTGAGAAAGAAATAAATGTTTTTATGGATGAATTTTCAATATTTGGTACTTCATTTGATTTGTGTTTAATTTTTTTAAAAAAGTATTAAAATGTTGTGAAGAGACATATTTAGTTCCCAATTGAAAGAAATGTCATATTATGGTTGCAGGAAAAATAGTACTTGGACAAAAAAATTTTAAAAACGGTATGGAAGTATATCCAAGGAAAATTTAAGTTATTATTAAACTACGTTTTCCTACTACAATGAAAGGAGTTAAGAGTTTCTTATGACAAGCTGGTTCTAACTAATGATACATCAAAGATTTCTCAGAAATTACTAAGCCTCTATGCCAACTTTTAGAAA
>NW_018198179.1:0-453 GCF_001263595.1 Phalaenopsis equestris | reverse complement strand
AAGACAGAAAAACAAAAGCAAAAAAAGTGAAGCATGTCATTTTTACGCATGAAATCAGAAAAATTAAGTAGGACAAATACATTGTAAGAAGCGAAAATAAAGACAAAAATGTGCAAAAATTGATCATCTACGTATACATACCATTTTTTAGCCTATTTCATTTGATGATTCCAATGTTGAAGAACTTAAAGATTTCTTCGTCAATCTCATCATCATTTTTATCCATATCTAGAATGACTTCTTCATGAAGCCTCGCGGTATCCTCTAGGGGTAACTCCTCATCAACTGAGCTACACTGAATATGAAAATCAAACATAACTAACTCTTGGTGAATAGGTTCGATAACATTTTGCATCTCAACAATTTTTCATGGTCTATTATGCAATACAACAGCCTAATCAAGTTTATATCTTGCTCAACCAGGATATCAAACATAATAAACCTGACTAGCCT
>NW_018198178.1:0-453 GCF_001263595.1 Phalaenopsis equestris | reverse complement strand
TTTTTATTCTTTTGTTTTGATTCTAGCTTTAGGGAAGGAAGAATGGTGTTTTGGTTTCTACCTGTTTGGAAGATTTAGGAGAGGAAAACACCTTATGGGTGGCTGTAAATGTCTTTTTTGGTGGGTTTCTTTTATTTTATTTGCAAGTTTAATGGATTAGTTTTTATTGTGCTCATGTTTCTTGTTAGTTTTGCTACTTGAGAGTTGTTCTTTGTTTCTTCTATGTTCTTTTGCTAAATGTTAGTTATTATTTTAGTATAAAACAAAGTTTTGTTTAATACCTTTGGTTTTTTTAGCTGTTTTCATCACATTTGGTCTTTCTATTGAATGGCATGATTTGATTTATTATTAGGAAATTTAGATACATAACACAATTTTTATGTATTTACGTTTCTCACATTTATTTTATGGTTTCTATATACCAATCATTCAAAATATTAAATATAACATTTT
>NW_018198177.1:0-453 GCF_001263595.1 Phalaenopsis equestris | reverse complement strand
AAAAAAAATCTAAATAAATGAAGCAAACAGCTTGATAAATATGAGGTGAGGCGTGCAATAAATTTGAGACAAACGTCTTGTGTTGGTCATCTAAGAAGCGCATCACTATTCAAATTGTCATGCCTTCCAAACAGAGGACCTAAGAATAATTGGACAAATCCTTGAATTATAAAAGTATATTAATCAAAATCTATGAATTTTGGCAAGTAAAAATAAGAATTCCAAGCCACATTACTACGAGACACTTCCCTTAGAAGTATTTCCTACTCAAGGTTTGTTCCCTGTTATTTGGATAATTCATGTCAGGTTGGCTACATCTCCTCTCTCTTTTTAATCACTAGTATTCTTTCATTCTACGCATCCCACACACTTTTAATTTCCTTCATATTATAAGTTCTTGAACTATACCACAAAGATGTTGACAATCCTCCATGCCATGGTCATGGTTTTATT
>NW_018198176.1:0-453 GCF_001263595.1 Phalaenopsis equestris | reverse complement strand
TTATTCGTGAAAGCTAAATCATTATTGATAATTTTTTTCCTAACAACATATTAAGTTGTCAACTTTGAACCCTGTTGGTATGTAGCCAATACATTCAATATCTCTGATAATTTTAAGCATAACACATGTTTGATTTTTGATTCACTCACAACACCTATCATATATATAGCATCTATGACACATTTGCTAGTTAATGTTGTTAATATTAACAATTAATATTATCTTAATGAAAATTATAATCTTGAAATACTTTTCTCTAAAGACTATATGTTCTTAAGCGATACATATATCTTTAAAGCTTTCATTACCCTAAAAAAAAAACAAGCTCCTTAGTTTAGTCTTGACTGAATCTTTTTTTTATTGTTTTTAGATAGTGACATATGTATGTTTGAAATATTATGTACCAAATTAAGAAACTTAAGGATATCATCTTTTCTAGAGATATAAAAAAAA
>NW_018198175.1:0-453 GCF_001263595.1 Phalaenopsis equestris | reverse complement strand
TTTTTATATTAAATATAGTCTCATAAGAGTTCAATATTTATCAAATGTCATCTCTTAAATAACATTCAAGTAAAATATTTAATGAATTCTAAGATAAAAGAAGGGTATACTACTATTTGGAGAGGAAATCTCTAATTGAATTATCTTCACAAACTTATAGAATGAATACTAACATTCATTTTCTCCTTGTCCTCTCCTCCTCAACACTCACCTATGCTTCTCTTTAGTGTTTGTCTAAAAGAAGCAACTTCCCAAATTTAATTTTTTTTACTTTTGCCATAAAAGCAAGTTATTCATGTTCATTCTTGAGTTTTCTTTATTCTTGTCATACTCTCATTTAATTAATCATATATTAATTAGAATAGTAAGTAATTATAATTATATTAACTATATAATTATAATTTTTATCATTATTTTTCAATGTTCATTTTGATTGTACTCAAACATAGATAA
>NW_018198174.1:0-453 GCF_001263595.1 Phalaenopsis equestris | reverse complement strand
ATATAGTATACGGCCATTTTTTTGTCGTATTACTGGCATTTAGACAAATAAACAAAACATAGAGTAGCTATATCAAATAAAACAAGCATATCAATCTCAAAGAACAATCAACTCGTTGTTTAAAGTTAATCCACATCATGATTTGGGTGGCAAATTAATTAGAATTTACCTCTTCAATGTAAATTACATTTATTTTCATTATTTTGCAATGCTATGAAAGATAATTCATGTAATTATATTTATTTTCATTATTTTCCAATGCTACTATTGTTTTTTTTTTCCCCCAAGAAGAGGGAAAAAAATGAAGCAAGTAGGTATTTTTGACGATCATTGATATTTAAAAAATTTACACGACATAATCTAGAAATTTGGTGGGTAATGTGGAGATCCGGTCCATTAAAATTTAATTAACTGTTGTTAATTAGTTTTCTAATTAGCCCCTCACCTATCTTC
>NW_018198173.1:0-452 GCF_001263595.1 Phalaenopsis equestris | reverse complement strand
AACATCCATTGAAAATGATGTGATAAGTTAGTTGTGTTAAATAAAGTACGAGTAGTTCTATTAGATTGACGATTTCTCATCTCAACCTGTTCATTTTGTTCTAAGATGTAAGGAGCTTTCTTCTTCAGTTCATTTACTCGTGAGATACACAATAATAATAATTATAATAATAAAAAAATTATAGACAGCTGATCATTTAAATACTGAATATAGATTATTTATTATTTAAAAAATATATCAAAATTCACATCCAATGATAAAATTATGTTCATAACTAATAAATTTACCTTATTCATTTAATAAAAACAAAACATCTCACTTTTAAGCTGATTCACTTCATCCAACGTCTCGCTCTTGTGTGTTCCTATCTTATAATTAGGGCTGTGAATTTAGCTTGAAAGATTATTAACTGCTAGAAAATTGATTAGAGTTTTGGTTTGGATCGAAATAAA
>NW_018198172.1:0-452 GCF_001263595.1 Phalaenopsis equestris | reverse complement strand
ATTTCTCCATTCCCATTACTTCACTTAACATATGAAATGTTCTTTTTTTGGAATTATGACAATTAAATATATTTAGATATTACTATTAATTTTAATATTCATAAATGTTATTAAAACTTTCTTGAAGTTGATAATTTTATTTTATTTTTATTTTATTTTTATTTACAAGCTACAAAATAGACCTTGAGAAAAATAAAAATATTCACTATTTATTTAGTTTTATTATTTAAAATTAAGAGAGAACTGAACATATTTTCTTAGCTGAATTTTAACTTTTTACTTATAAAAAATTGAAATTATATTATATTTTATGTGAATTAACGCGATAGTCTGTTTTTTGCCATTATAGCTGATTAAAAAGATAGTTTAAAAATTATGACATAGAAAATAATTTCTTAAAAAATTACACCACGAATCATTAATTTATACATTTTTTAAAAAATTCGAGCAAT
>NW_018198171.1:0-452 GCF_001263595.1 Phalaenopsis equestris | reverse complement strand
GAAATCAATTACACACCATTCTACAAACTACCAAATTTCCCAAATAATATCCCATCACCTCTTTCAAAAGTGTAATCAGCCAGCAATCCACGTGTAATGGCTATGAAACTCTTTCCACAACTGACCTTATGAGAGAAAGCGAACACTTAAACTATTATGGCTCAGACAGTAGTGAGTTGATAATAGTAGAACCAAAGTGCTGTCAGGTAAGATCAGAAGAGGAGAAGGAAAAGAAAGAAAGTTTTACCTGGCCTATGAGATTTGGAGACTACAACACTAGGGTAAATGGCAAGGATATTAACAACTCTGATGCTATCTCAAAAACAATCTGCAAACAAACGCAACCAAGTAATAATGAAGTTCTAGGAACTATTTGAGTTCTTTCACACTAACATCCTAGTGGATGCTATTTAAGCTCTTTTATATTGATCCTCCCTAAACATGATTCTTTT
>NW_018198170.1:0-452 GCF_001263595.1 Phalaenopsis equestris | reverse complement strand
AGAGAGAGAGAGAGAGCATCTAACTAAGATGGGGAGGTCCTTCTTTGGCGACAATCCTAGCTCATAAACCTGGACCACCCTGCTCCCCTCGTGGCTGAATGGGTTTAGCTGATCCAACCGGTTCAGTCCCCTAGGGAGCCCCGCATCACAGTAATTGTTGTGATAGTGTTTTCTCATGTATAGTCATGGAAAGACCTTTCTAAAGTGATTAAATATATGCTTGCATGGTATCTTTTCTTTCTTTTATTTGGGAGTCATTTACATACATAGCACACAATACATATCTCACGCCTAAACTTTCATATTTTCCCATACTCAAATCTTTAATTTCACATAAAAGATAACACTATTTCCACTCTTTAGAAGTAAAATACATTTTTTCATGCGAAGGTTTATAGCACCGAAGTACTATGTATTTAAATATAAAATTTTAGGTGTGAGATATGTAAATA
>NW_018198169.1:0-452 GCF_001263595.1 Phalaenopsis equestris | reverse complement strand
CATTCTACACTACCTACTTTTTCATCATAAGGGGAAAGGTAAAAATGAACTACTCACAAAGCATAGAAAAATTGCCACAACACATTTTAAAACAAAAAAATTCACTAAAGTTGTGTATAAAAAAAGTTACGAAACAAAGGAGTCCACAATACTTAGGTTTTTCCCTTTCCAAGCACTGGAATTCTCTCCCAAGAAGATCTCCTAAGTCCTTGATGCCTTGCTGAAGAACCTCTCAACAATATCCCTCCAAATCCACACCAAACTCTGAAATAAAAAGCAATCTAAGCTAAAATTGAACTCTAGTCTTCCCATAGAATTTCCCTTAGGGTTCAGAGGTCTTCTCTCCTCCTTAGGTTTCCTAGAATTACTCTAAACATCACTAAAGGTCGGTTATCTTCACAGCATAACTGTCGAAGGAACAACTGAAAAATAGCAAAACAGTTGCTGACCCC
>NW_018198168.1:0-452 GCF_001263595.1 Phalaenopsis equestris | reverse complement strand
GTTTGTGATGTAGCAGCAACACATCTTCCACACTCCTCTCAGTTTCTCCTACTCTAGCACATTTACCATGAATGTCAAAGCTGAGTCCATCTTCTCTCGATCTAAAGTACAAGAGTCCACCATGCCATGTTCTAGTCTCAAGTGTCCGATCGTCAAAAGAAGCAACACATTTTAATTAGATAATAATGACACTAATGGATAACCGGTTTACTGAAAAGAATGAGCATGCAAAACATTGAAAAAAGTTACATAATTGGTTTCCCTCACTGTACCCTTGCCAACTAAAAGTTGTGTTGTACATAAGTAATCTGGATGCTCTGTGGTACTGCTAGAGGAGTATAGGTAGAAAACTCTAGTAGTAACGGTCATATGCTGAGATGCATCATAATCCACTATCCATTTTGATGATCATATGATGGAAATAAAGGCAAGTGCATGTGTATCACAAGTAC
>NW_018198167.1:0-452 GCF_001263595.1 Phalaenopsis equestris | reverse complement strand
TTTTTGAAATACAAAAAATGTCTATAATATTCAGTTATTTCATCAACTTTAAAAGAGTTTACTTTTACCACAACAGGTCAACAACTATTTTTACAAACAAGTTGCTGCCCTTTTTAACAGACCGCATGGGTGGGGGCAGAACAAGTCACCAAATAGTTGGATTAGGTCCGAACCATAGTTATATTAACTATTCTTTTTGGTTGAGTTAGACAAATTTAATTGAGGGTGTTTGTTTTGTGTTGATAAAATTCATTTTTGCTTTGAGATTTTGTTTGATTTGGATTCATTTTGGCACTTTAATTTAGTTTTTAATTTTATTATAGTAAGGAATATTTTCATTTGCTCAATATTGCTTGATATGTTTTCAGCTTTATGGCAAGGTTTGTCATGAAATTGTTCAAGTTTGCTTTTGAGAATAATCGGCATTTATAAGGGTTTGGTCCTTTTTTTTT
>NW_018198166.1:0-452 GCF_001263595.1 Phalaenopsis equestris | reverse complement strand
GTGAATTATCTCTCTACCCGATATACCCACCCATGTGCTTCTTTCTCCTCGAAGATTAGTATCTTAAACATCCTAACCCTAACATCAATAACCCAACTTCTCTTCCTCTGTTGTTTACCCCATGTATTATGGTGAAACTCCATCCTTCGATCATAGTCATAACCCATTCCACTTTCTCTCCTTATTTCTTCGTGCTCCTCTCAACCACCTGCATAACCCCTCCTCCATGTCTCAACCCAATCCCCTCCATTCAAAATATCTAATTCACCCACCACTAGAGTCCTAGGGGGAAGTTTGTGATGGTGGATGTTTTTATCCACATGTTCCTTACATTCGATCTCTTTTACTTTCGATCTGGCAGCAGATTCTCTGGTCAACCTTTGATTAGAGTTTGCAAATTGAGTCATCGACGGGATCTTGGATTGCATCTCAATGACCCTCTTTATTATCTC
>NW_018198165.1:0-452 GCF_001263595.1 Phalaenopsis equestris | reverse complement strand
CGAGAGAGCGGATCTGGTTGCAGGAGGACTGCACATTGGAGGCGCTACAGCGAATGCTGGCGGAGATGACGGAAAGCTTTTCTGCTCCTCCGATGCCGACATTTCACACCTCGCCGTCTACTTCAATGGTGGATGCCAGAGCAAGGCAGATAAGGTGGCAAGCAAGTGACGGCGACTGGAAGCCGGTGTGGTTTAGTTAAGAATTAACTAGCGTTGTCAGGTTATTAGTTTTTTTATTCTGATATCTCTGTAAATAATCTCCTGTTTGTTGGGTAGAGATCGACATGATAAAACTGCTGTGTATGACTCTACTCGCAGGGCATAATTCCATGTAACAAAGATTGATAAATGATTTCTGTAAGTAACTCTTCGAGTCTTGATAGTATGTTTGCTGCTTGATGTGTATTTGTTATTGGTTCCGTTATAGGTGGATTATGTGTGTGATCTTATGC
>NW_018198164.1:0-452 GCF_001263595.1 Phalaenopsis equestris | reverse complement strand
GAAAAAGGATTCATGTAGCCGACCCCACGTAGTGCAATTAAGGCTTCGTTGTTGTTGTATGATCGAGTTGATAGAATATTTTAACTGGGGGTCAATTTTTTAAATCAATATTTTCAAAAAAAACCAATCAAAATATTTAAGTAAAATTATTCACTTAAAAAAGACTTAAAACAAATTTATATCTCCCTGCATAATAGTTTGTCAAGGCTAACAAACTTTTGATAAACTTCAACTCAAAAACGAGCTAGTCACATTGATTGTACTATTATATTAACACTCAAAGTAATTTCACGTCAGCAAGGACATGACTCGAGTCCTCTATCTATATGATCTAGCCCAAAAGCTCTACAAAATTGTTGTTACAACTAGAGCCCTCTGACTGGATGGTTGCCGCCAAATAAAATCATTATATTATAATTATGATTGCAACATATATGCTCCTTAATAGTTTT
>NW_018198163.1:0-452 GCF_001263595.1 Phalaenopsis equestris | reverse complement strand
TTTCTCTTGTGCAAAGAAGAGAAGAAGAGTCATGAGTATTCAATAGTACTGTAGAGAGGCTCAAGTGTAGTGTAATTTATATGATTCTCCCCATTTTCTTTATAGTTGATTTCTTGAAGTAAAGTGGCACCGTGGTTTCGTTCTGTTCTCAGACTTTTCCGTGTCAAATCTTATGTTTTCATCGTCTTTCTATTTTGTGTGCTTTTGTTCTAAGTTTTAACATTGAATTATCTCTCACAACGCTGCAGAAGATGGTGTTTTGTAACCTAAACTCACTGGGGTTGGCGTTGATGTAATATGGTAGCATCGACAATGCTACATTGCCATGGGAGGGAGTTGATTGATTTGAAGCTTGTGAAGGATCGCTTGAGATCATCGATGAAGATTGCACTATGATGGAACACGATAAGAGCTTAAGCAACTTCACAATAGGACTACGGAAGCTTGTTGGG
>NW_018198162.1:0-452 GCF_001263595.1 Phalaenopsis equestris | reverse complement strand
TAAAAATACTCAATTTGAATTCATATATCATCATAGTATGCTTCTAAACATTTCAAATTACTAAAGATTAATCTAATAAGTTTAACTAATTATCTATGAAAAATAAATTACGCTGCATTATTCGAATTAATTAAATATTAGTCAAAAGAAATTCGATCACATACATGTTATTACATAGTTAGATGATACTTATTTGATTATCCTTTTAATAATCAACGAATATAACCTTCTTGAGTGTAAAATCCATAGCAAAAAGAGCCAACTCTTAATATTTTATTCTTTTAATTTTTTCTTAGTTACATGGATCTATCTTTATTCATTCTAATCAAATAATTTTTTATCTTTAATCCTTTATCATAAATGTTTATTATGTAGCTATCATATTCCCTTAATAATCCTACTGTTAAAGCTTACCTGCTTAAGTATTTAATGAATCAATTGTTGAACCCTTA
>NW_018198161.1:0-452 GCF_001263595.1 Phalaenopsis equestris | reverse complement strand
TTCTTCATAATAATAGAGACTATATTTCCTTTAAAATGTAAAATAATGGACAGCTGCCGATTTTGGAGATTCAAAAGTCTGTCCTTTTAACTATTATACTTATGGGATATATTTCACTATTCATAAAGAAGATATTATTCTCTATTGAATATAATTTAATATTATAATATTAAATTAAAAAAAATAAAATTTATTTATTTTTGAACATCATTGAAAGTAATGATATATATTATTTTGAATAATGCAATGATCATTTGATGCATCAAACTAATTGCATGAGAAGATTGAAGACAACTTTTAGAATGATTTGAATTGTAATAAAAGAGTTAATGATGAATTTTAGTAGAAACTTATTGTATAGCGTAATTACAATAAGTTTGCATTATTGGAATATTCTATTACTTTGTCTTCTCGCCGCTCGATCTCCCTCGTTGATTCGCTCCCTCTCCTAT
>NW_018198160.1:0-452 GCF_001263595.1 Phalaenopsis equestris | reverse complement strand
TTTGGACGGTCGGCGATTATTTCATGACCATCAAAAAGTCGATTCACTCAAAACCCACGGTTCAACCTATAAGAAAGCCGTTGATTATGTTAACTATCGCCAGGCCAATGAAAATGAAGGCAAACTTACTTACGCGCACTAGAGCATTGATTTTTCTCCAATTATAGCTATTTTTCTGCAATGACAAAGCACCAAATTAAGGAAGAACTACTTGTTCATATTGTGAGCAAAATTCAAAATCTCTGCTGGTGCATATAGAAGAGTAATTAGATGGATTGTTCATGTTGGCTACTATTAAGTCACATATTTCATCAGAATAAGTAGTATTTTAACAACACATTGGAAATCAGATCTGCGCTCAAGGGAATCATTGGAGGCCAAATTCTATCATAGACACAAACTTCATATTTTATAAAATACTTTGAACGTATAAGTTAAGAACTTGATTTTGT
>NW_018198159.1:0-452 GCF_001263595.1 Phalaenopsis equestris | reverse complement strand
GAGTTGCAGAGGATTTTACTACTTGAAGAACTTACACCAGTCGATCACCTCGACCTCCACTTAGTTTATTCACTGATTTTGGTGTCGATGTGATCAATGTCGGATCATACATGTACCCCTAGATTCAGAAGGATGAGATTGAGAAGCTGATCAGAGAGATGCTCAAGGCTGGAATTATTAGACCTATTGTGAGACCTTTTTCTAGTTTCGTCATGTTGGTGAAGAAAAAAAATGGCAGTTGAAAATTCTACGTGGACTACCGGGCTTTGAACAAGGAAACGGTGTCAAACAAGTTTCAAAATCTGGTGATTGATGAATTACTAGATGAGCTTTATGGGGGCAGTTCTTTTCTCAAAAATTGATTTGAAATTAGGGTGCCACCAGATTAGGATGAATCTAGCAGATGTGCACAAGACAACATTCAAGACACATGAAGGAAATTATGAGTTCTT
>NW_018198158.1:0-452 GCF_001263595.1 Phalaenopsis equestris | reverse complement strand
ATGCATGCATACATACATATATATATATATATATAAATATACAGCATGAATCTCAAGGTAGATAAATAGCTCAAGAGGATGATACAGATGATCAAGCATAGCTATTGACTATCGTCTTCAATTGGGTGTTCGCAAGGGAGAAGTCTTGTTCGAACGATCGTCGGAATGTGTAAGGAGATGTTCCCGAGGACAGAGATCAGTCCTCAAGACGATCGACAAGAGGGTCTCTTTTGAAATAGATATCGATTCAGTCAAGGGCTACCAGAGGATCGACAACACTCATGGATCGAATAAGTCCGCAGTTTTATTATATGTGAATAACTATATAATTACCAAAGAGTCCCCTTGAAAAGTTAATAATGATGGGGCTAATTTGCACTTTTGTAATGTCGGGACCTGTGTATATAAATATGGGTCAATGTCATGAATAAAACACATTCTCTTTTACTTTC
>NW_018198157.1:0-452 GCF_001263595.1 Phalaenopsis equestris | reverse complement strand
AAAAAAAAATGATAATAAGCAACTTCATTATAAAACAAAAGCATCAAAATTCACATAATCCAACATAGCAAAAAACTTACACGAACCCATATTTGCTCAATTAAAGCCCACAACTAGCAACATAACATAAAGTAAACATATGAAATCTAGCGAACTGGCATATAACGGTCAATTTTTATTTTTGTGTGTCCAAACTCATATGGAGCCAACCCCTATTTCTTCAATCATTTAAACTTAAGGCATTTTCTTTCATAGAACTAAATTCTTTTATATTTACGGTTTACACTTTATGTCATCCAAATTTCTAATATCACATCAATAACAACACCATAATGCATTATTTTTTGCATAAGTAAGATGAAATGTATGTAAATATTGAAGTTTAAACTTTGATATATGAATGCTGAAATCAATCCACAACATTGCATGGACATATACGATAAACAACTGCA
>NW_018198156.1:0-452 GCF_001263595.1 Phalaenopsis equestris | reverse complement strand
AAAAAGCCAAATTGAACCTTAAATCTTTTAAGTATGTTTCTATTATCTTTATTTTGGATAAGATCAATAGCAAACACATAGAAGTACTCATCCCACTCAAACTCGTCAACTGAATCTATTATTGTTATTGCCTTTTCTAAGAAATCCCTAGAAGGCAGTACTTGTATTATTGGTGAGGGTATTGGACATTAGTTGATGGTGCCTGTTTTCAATTCACCTATTCACCCGTATATCATCAATGACTACGTATTATAAAAAACTTCCATTTTCTTCATCTTGTAAGAGTGTTGGAAAACTACTCAAATTGCAACATTTAAAAGCATAATACATTTTATTTATAAGAAAGACTTTCATGCTTATGAAAAAGTCTTCTATTTACCTCTTTTTGACTTATCAAGATTGAAGTTAATTAAGAAAAAATTAAGAATTTAAATTATATTTTAATCATACAT
>NW_018198155.1:0-452 GCF_001263595.1 Phalaenopsis equestris | reverse complement strand
CGGGCCCTAAGAAATTAATCATTACAGTAGATCTCTCTCTATCACATACCTTCTACAAGTCTTTTTCTTAATTGAGATAAGAAAGCCTCTAATTAACAAACAAAGTTTATGAATTTATAATTATAAGAGTAAAATTCAGTTAAGATGATGATCACCACATATCAGAGAAGTCTTGGGATCGTTCATTGTAAATAAATATTTTTCAAAATTGCATGCCTTGAAATGCCTTGGAATTTAAATATGACATCAAACATATATGGATTCATTTCAATTTACACTGAATCTTGGAAGCTAGAAATCTTATAGTACCTAATGAATTTAAAGCATTCAAAAGAATACAAAACATCAAGCAAAAGCTCACCAAATTAACTTGTCAAACGGAGTAGTTCACTATGACCAATGGCAGAGATGGATCCAGAGAAAATTCAGAGAGAGAGAGAGAGAGAGAGAGA
>NW_018198154.1:0-452 GCF_001263595.1 Phalaenopsis equestris | reverse complement strand
GTTAAACATATGGATTCCCAGGAGAAATCAGAAAATACCAGAACAACCTGAATATTCGAAAAGAAGTCTGAGATAGTGGCAACAGTCAATAAGGAAAAGCAACCAATAAAGATACATGCAGAACATTCTCATCAAGGTTCTCAGTCGTTATCACAACATGCTCAACAAGGAATAAAATAGTTTGGTCAATCTAGTCAGTAGTTGCATCAGGGAAGATCATATCAAACATAGAATAAAAAAGGTCTGACCATTTAGGAATGAACGAAAGTATATTCCTGCAAAGAGGAAGATTTACCCAAAATATTCAAAAGTCTAATGAAGAAGTTTGAGTTCAGATTGTTAGAACCAAAGAAACCTAAGGAGGTTAACAAGAAAGATCAACCCAATTATTGCACATACCACTGATTTCTTGGATATACTATAGAGGAATGTTTCATCTTCAAAGATTAGCT
>NW_018198153.1:0-452 GCF_001263595.1 Phalaenopsis equestris | reverse complement strand
TGAAAACTTTTAATGTATGAAAGCATCGGAAGGTAGAGATGCCTGCTGGATTGACTCCCTACCATTGCATATTGATTCTCTTTAGTGAGCAGCTGTTTGGTCTGCGAAAATATTGTCGTTAAGTTGTTTTCAAGCTGGAAAGAACAAACAACCATCCAACTTACCCGCATCAGCTATTGATAAGCTGTAGCTGCCTCAAACGGACCCTAAAAGTGAGACGACGTCAATATAATGGGTATAGACAGGACACTTGTTCTAAACTCAATCAGATTTTGGAAGACTTGCATATATCACTTAATTCCTGTGTATTTACACTTTTAACACCTAAGCTTTAATTTTTGTTTATAAGCCATTGGCACATTACCTATGCACGGAAGTAAGTATTTCACTTTCTTAAAGTTCAAATACTGATATTTCTTATGTGATATGAAAGATCTTGGTGGTATAAATGT
>NW_018198152.1:0-452 GCF_001263595.1 Phalaenopsis equestris | reverse complement strand
TCGTGGCATCAATAACAACTTAACTTCGGATAGCTTTTCACTTAAAATTTTGGTTTTGTCAATTGAAAGTTGTTGATTTCGATGTTTCTATTATGCAAATGAGAGAAAAGGAATGTAGGCTTGAGTGTGGCGTGATTTGTATGTTTCTTCTCATTTTCTTCATGGGGAATTTCTTAATGTGGTGTGGCTCTGAATTCGTTTCTTGTTCTCAGGCTTTTCACGTTAAATCTTATGCAATTCACATGTCTCATTACGAGAAGCTTACGAGAAAATAATCGAGTTGTAGCTCAAGCTAAAGCTTTTGAATATGTTAAAGAATTCCTTCAATGTTTTTTTAATAAAAATAGAGATTATATTTGGCCATTAAATCATATATTACTTAATTTAATTCAATCATTAGTATGTGATCATGATGATGAGCATAGAGCTCAAATTTTTCTTATGTTCTTTTT
>NW_018198151.1:0-452 GCF_001263595.1 Phalaenopsis equestris | reverse complement strand
CTTCAAATATGTGTCATCTGCAATCTTTTTTATTGTGGGTTATTAAGGGTTTTATAGATATTATTGTCATTTTTTTTAAATTTTGGTCTATAATTTATTATTGTTACTTACTCTATTTTACTTTGTTTTGTCACTGTATAAACTTTTCAGCTCGTGGTCATTTCAATTTTTATCAAAGCTTTTGAATGCATGCATTGTGTGCAGCTTTATGGTGCAACTCTTCTCTTATTTGGTTGTTCTTTCCTACTTTATATTTAGTCATCTATCCCATGTGATGGTTTTGTATTTCTCTCAACAAATTTGGGTGGCTTGGGTTTACGTGGTTATTTCTCAGTGTTGTTTGTTGGCATATGCTTTTTAATGGGTGGACAACATGCATCTCATTTGTTGTTTTCTCCATCATCTATGAAGTTTCTTTGTGGGATTCTTATGATATTCTTGGGAAACTTTTT
>NW_018198150.1:0-452 GCF_001263595.1 Phalaenopsis equestris | reverse complement strand
TATTCTTCCGTCTGTATTGCTTCAGGTAGCCCTGAAGGCATTAATAGTTATACATAGATCTCTAAAGGAGGGGGATCCCACTTTCCGTGAAGAGCTTCTTAATTTCTCCCAGAGGGGAGGCATTCTCAAACTATCTAACTTCAAAGATGATTCAAGTCCTATTGGTTAATACGATTATTGGATATTATAATGAAATTGCAATATCTTGTTTTATATAGTTTTAATAGTATTTTTAAGAAAGTTTTACATACATTTTACTCAATTCATATGTATTTGCATAACTAACACTTAAACTTCAATTTTTACTTACATCTTACCTTACATATGCATGAAAATGTGTATTTATTTTTCAAAAGTTAAAATGGTGGTACCGTTGATTTGATATGAAAGATTTGGGCGGTATAAATGTAAGATGTAAAGTTTAGGTATTAGATATGTAAACACATAGGAAT
>NW_018198149.1:0-452 GCF_001263595.1 Phalaenopsis equestris | reverse complement strand
TTCATTATAAAACTTGGTTTAAATGTTAAAATTTAGAGAACAGAGAAAAATATAAGATGACTTATAGCTAGTCTAAGAGAATAATTTGCAATGCTAAGAATTCAACTTTTAGTGTTTTTTATAATGAATTGAGTACTAAAGAGAGTGAACATGTATGTATAAACTAGTCAAACAAAGAGCAAAAAAGTAAATATTTATTTCAAGTAAAGTGTATTATAGATGAAATTAAAAAAAAAAGTATTCTTTTTAGAGGAAAATATTTAATATAGGTGAGAGATGTTTTGATAATCTTTTCAATGAAGTTTCTGAAAATAAAATTGATCTCAGTGATCTTAATCTCGTTAATAATAATAATTTTTTTAATGTTTACCTTAATATTAGCTAAAAGAGAAGTTGATAAGGCTTTAATGAAAACAAAGAGTGAAAAATCAGTTGGACCTGATAATATCCCA
>NW_018198148.1:0-452 GCF_001263595.1 Phalaenopsis equestris | reverse complement strand
GTAGAGGTTTTTGTTCATTCATTTAATGTGCTAGTTTTTGCGAAGGGTAATGTATGACAAATTCATGACCTGAGAGCATTGCTAAGATGCCCAAATTTAATGTGAATAGTGAAATACTTTGTTTGCCTAACTTTAGATGTCATTTTGTACTTTTTGTATATTGGAAAAATGTCTTTCTTTTAATATTGGAATGCATGTTTTGTATTTGCTAAGGATTTGCTTGGTTGGATGTTTTTAAAATACATAGATATGCAAAATAATTAGAATGCTTGTTTAAGATGTCTTTTAAAAACATCCATCTGAGTTAGGTTTTTTAGGGGTTATATGTAAGTTATGAAAGTGGCGAGGCAATTGATGTAGACTGTTTAGGGGTTATCTACGGGTAAAGGAGACCAAGATTCGATAAGTAGATTCAATGTCATTTATGAAAGCAATGATTAGGGGAGCGGGGG
>NW_018198147.1:0-452 GCF_001263595.1 Phalaenopsis equestris | reverse complement strand
GAGAAAAAACCATACGACTTACCATTCACCAAGATACTATAATGATTATTCTCCAACCATCACTTTATAAGATGGAAAACATTGGGTGAGAAACCTCTAGCCATCAAAATATTAAGGATAAAATCTTAACTTATAGCGTCAAAAGTTTTTTTAATGTCAAGTTTTAGAACCATATTTCCACCTCTACTTTTTTTATCTAAATCTTTCACCATTTCTTGTGCAAGCAAGATATTATCAGTTATTTCTCTCCCCTGATTGAACGTAGATTGATGAGGGGAAATGATTGTAGAGAGATGTGCTTGGAGCCGAGAAATAATCAATTTACTGATAACTTTAGAAATGACTGAGGTGAGAGAGATAGGCCTTAAATTATCCCAACACTTTTTATCATTGGCTTTAGGGATGAGCACAATAAGAGCTGAGGTGAAGTATTTGCCCGGGTTTTCACCCAG
>NW_018198146.1:0-452 GCF_001263595.1 Phalaenopsis equestris | reverse complement strand
AAAATAATATATTACTAATAAATCTAAAATTAAATAAGTTGAGTTTGTCAAGTTTTATTTAAATTATGTATGGTATATCATTTGAGTTATTATCATAAAAGCAAACATTTAACAAGTTATTTATTGAAAAATATATGATTTTATTCGTGAACATAAATAAATAAGTTAGATTATGTTCATGTTTAATTCATCTAACCGTTAAGCTTTTACAAAACTTTCAAGCTTGTTTATTTACTAATTTAAACAAATATAGTCAAATATTAATCAAGCTGAGTTCTAGTTGTTTGCATTAGTTCATTTACATCCCTAAAAACAAGTTAAGACATTAATCTCCCTATCATTATAAGGGAAAGATGAAGACCGGCTAAATTGTTTGAATTACGGTCAAAAGAGATCTGCCCCAACTTGTTCAGAGTAAAATTTTGAACATCTAGAGCTCATTCAACAGAGCT
>NW_018198145.1:0-452 GCF_001263595.1 Phalaenopsis equestris | reverse complement strand
TTTTGAAAAATATTTTTCTGTAATTTCTCTCAGAGCAAAAACAAAAATACTAATTTCATTCTACATCTAAGCAGTTTACAAATCTGTCCTCCGAGCACGGACTTCTGCAACGATAGGCCAAGTTATCTGAGGTTTAATTAAACTCATCAAATTCGACTTCAGTGACATGAAACGGTTAACAGATCAAACAATCTTCTTCTGATTCTATTAAATTAAGTTACGATTTTCCAAGTGCTGGTCATCTGTAATATCATTCTACCATTATTAAGAACAAAGAAACGAAAAACGTATGGCGTCAGTTTTGGCAGGTCAAATTTTATTTGCAGAAAAATTGCTGTAGCTTTTGTTCTTTATATTCATCTTCTTTCTTATTTTTTTCGTTTTCATTAGGAGAAAGAGCATTCAAGCGTGACATGTGGAGGTGGAAAGGACGAAGATGATAACTGAATTTG
>NW_018198144.1:0-452 GCF_001263595.1 Phalaenopsis equestris | reverse complement strand
AGAGAAATGCTTTGAAGATGTATTTTAACAAGATGATTTTTCCTCCATTGGATAAGAATGAAGTTTTCCAACATTTCAATTGTTTTAATTTTACCAATGATTACATCATATTGGATTTTTCTGGTTCTGCCTTTCATAAGATGTACACCTAGGTATTTGAATGGGATGGAGCCAATGCAAAAGCCGGTGAAGTATTTTATCTAGTGTTTAAAATGGGCCTTGACTCCCTTGTTGAAAATAATACTGCATTTATCCTTGTTTAAACACATCCTTGAGCTTTTCTGAAAGTTCATCAGACATTTGTGAATGGCTTTGACAGCTGGTTTAGAAGCATTGGAGAAGAGGATCACATCATCTGCATAAGCCATGTGGCTTATCATTATATTGGATTTATGGTTGTATCTTGTGCAAGAAGAATCAAGATGAATATGGTTCAACATTCTTGAAAGATA
>NW_018198143.1:0-452 GCF_001263595.1 Phalaenopsis equestris | reverse complement strand
ACTTTGCCCTTCGCTTGACATGCCTCTACTTTGGGTTTTGTCATCACTTCTGCATCGACGATCGAAGGTTTTTTGAGGTTAAATCCGAATGAGCTATTACTGGAGACGACCCGCCTATATGCA
This sequence comes from Phalaenopsis equestris, assembly GCF_001263595.1. Lineage (NCBI taxonomy): Eukaryota > Viridiplantae > Streptophyta > Magnoliopsida > Asparagales > Orchidaceae > Phalaenopsis > Phalaenopsis equestris. The sequence goes on along the minus strand of NW_018198143.1, from coordinate 329 downwards.
CTAGCCTAACAAGCCTCTAACACCTTGGCGGAGTACTTTCATCGTAAGTGCGAGACCCATAGAAAACTGTAGAGGAGAGCACAAAATGTTATGGCAGATTTGGAGTCCTCCATTGACCGACTGGTGATCATCAGTCTATGATGTTCCCAACAAGGAGATTGAGCATTGGTGGATCTGATGGTCAAGGAACTCGTTCCCGAGTTTAAAGAGATGTTCCGCGCCGGGATTCTTTATAGGCACGTTTACTTGGAGAAGCATTGAAAGGTCTCTCTCGAGTTGGCGAATATGCAAAATTTTTCAGAGTTGGATCGACTTCAATTCACGGGTGG
>NW_018198142.1:0-452 GCF_001263595.1 Phalaenopsis equestris | reverse complement strand
GGAGAGATAGAGAGTGTAAGAGAGAGAAGAAAGGTGGAATGATTGAGGATGAGAGATAGGGCGTGAGGGAGAGGAACTGTGAGTGAAGGACAGAGTGGGAGAGAGAGTGAGAGAAGTGATAGATTGAGAGAGAGCTAGTGAGGGACCAAGAGATAGAGAGATAGCTAGAGAGAGATAAGTGGAGGCATAGAGAGGGAGGTTGAGTGAGAGAGAAAGGAAGCAAGAAGACCAGAAGAGGGAGAGAGATAAGGAACAATATCTGCATAAAGAAAGGCCTCTTGTACCCTCTTTCTCTCTCCCACGTCTCTATTTCTTATAATCTCTTGTTTCTATTGTCTCTCTTTTCAACTTTTTCTTTCTCTCTTCTTCGTTCTCTCTTGAGAGGGAGACAAAGCTAAGGATGGGGCATAGATTGATAAAGAGAGAAAGAAAGAGAGAGAGAGAGAGAGAGA
>NW_018198141.1:0-452 GCF_001263595.1 Phalaenopsis equestris | reverse complement strand
AAAAAAACATATACCAGAGGAACGCGAGGAAGAACCGAGGGAGACGAGATGGAGAGGACCGATGGAGAAATAGCTAGGGCAAGCTTGATCGCGCGTGGGAGAAGGGCACGCGAGAGACTTTTTCCAGAAACACAATTATGAAAAGCAGGATGCCGGGTCGATCCCGCGTCCCGCTTCTCTTAAGAAAATAAATTTCGCGTTTTCGGCCCGCCCTCCAAACGCCCGAACCAAACACCAGCTCCACGTTTTCAAAACGCCACACGCGGCGATAAGCTGCACCAAACGCACCTTTACTCACACATACCTCATCAATAGGACGCATAATCGAGTCCTAAAATTTTCAAATTCCTTGTAATGTTCTCATGGAATCCTACTCACATATTCACTCTTTTTCTTCTAACTTGTCATTGAAAGTTTTTGGTTATTCTGCCTTTGTTCACACTGAGCAACAA
>NW_018198140.1:0-452 GCF_001263595.1 Phalaenopsis equestris | reverse complement strand
TACATAAGAATTCAGAGGTATGTATGTAAATCTTCTTTTTTTTAAGAAAAAAATTGTTAGTGCAAGCAAATTAAAGATATGTATGTAAAAACCCCTAATAATAATTATTAATTTTTTATTAACAAAATTAGTTGAAAATGTAATATTGGGTTGTTGAAGAAGGTTTGGTGGGTTTGGAAAATTGAATGCACGCTAATTATTGCATGAAACCTTACGAATTGATTTAAGGTTAAAAATGATGCTTGTTGTAGTATTTATTATGGTTATAATTATAATTATAATTATAATTACTATAATTAAATATGTAATTCTGAGCTTTCATTTTCTTGTGACAGTAGAAAGAGACTGTTAGTTCGAACAGCTAATAAGGCTACCTTTGTTGTTTTGTAAAAGAGAAGTTAAGCATGATTTAAAAATAATTTACATACATACCACACAATGCTTATGTATTT
>NW_018198139.1:0-452 GCF_001263595.1 Phalaenopsis equestris | reverse complement strand
AGATTGATTTTTCTGACTGGGGCTGCTTTTGCTTTCTGATTTAATTTGTTGCTTTGGAAACCCTTTTTCCTTTCTAAAATCTTTTCTTTTGCTTGTTTGAGGTTGTCATCGCTGACCAAAAAAGTTTTGCTAGTTTTCAATTTGGCTGGCTCTTTCAAATATCATGGTGAATTCACTGATTTCAAACGACACTAACATCAACCTGAACTAATCTTTGAGCATGTGTAGAAATCTGTGGCTTTTTTCTTTCTGGGTACTGATATAATGTGACACATATCTGGAAAGCGAAGTAAATTCGGTCTCATATTGCATAATTGATATGAACCTTTGAGTCAGATTGAAGAACTCATCTTGCAGTGCTAATCTAGCTGAAAGAGAAATAACCTAATCTTAGAAAACTTTAACAAAATCATGCCACTAAATTTGTGGAAGAGGCGCCGACTGAAATTTCT
>NW_018198138.1:0-452 GCF_001263595.1 Phalaenopsis equestris | reverse complement strand
TAAGCTTGAATTGAAAACCATACCCAAACACTTAAAATATATCTTCCTAAGAGAAGACTTCCTATAATTATTTTAGTTGACTTAGATGAACTTCAGAAAGAGAAATACATGTAAGTTTTGAAAATATATAGGAGGGCTTTTTGGTTGGATCATCTAAGATAATCAAATAATTTTCCCTTTCATATACATGCATATAATATTGATGGAAGAAAATCATTAATCAAAAGAAGAATCTCATATAGGGCTAAATCTAATCATGAAAGAATTGATAAAGAAAAAAAATTTTAAAATGGTTGGATCTAGTATTATTATACTCAATATCATGTTATGTTTAGGTGTTCTATATTATGTGCCAAATACGAGTGATTTGATAGTGATTAAAACGATAAGAATGATTTGATCCCCACTAGTATAGTGATTGGATTGCATATATGTATTGATCATAAAAAAAA
>NW_018198137.1:0-452 GCF_001263595.1 Phalaenopsis equestris | reverse complement strand
AAAAAAAAACTGAAGCGAAGTGTGACAATGACAATACAAGGTGGCAGTAACTAGGAAAAGAGCCTGTAGCAGTAAGCTAAAAACGCATAAATGGCAAAGGAAGTCCAAACAATTGGACAGACTTAAAATAGATTAGCGAATTTCTACTGGATTCACCAGCAGTAGAGGAGTCTTCTCCCTTTAAAAGTAGCTGCAGGACTCCTTTCAAAGTTCAACAATTGCTAGATTATGACCATGCCCAAAAGCTTGGAATACCAAGATCAAAATAGACAAACTGACTAGAATTTTAAACACTTTCAATTTACAGCACAAGTCTTTCCAACAATTCGACATATAGTCATCAAGCCTGAAAAGATTCAATTAAATCAAAAGATTTTATTTATAATCAAGTCATAAGATACATCATATTTTTTTTTAAAACATATATTTAGAATGAAAACTTACACATATGC
>NW_018198136.1:0-452 GCF_001263595.1 Phalaenopsis equestris | reverse complement strand
AAAAAAAACCTAAATGCTGGACGAGAAGATATCAATCTGTTCATGTAAGGTGAGCCAACTCTTGTCGGCCTTTAGAAAAAAAATTAAATGTTTTTATTAGTATTTTGAAAATATATATTTTATCTATAAGTTTCTATAACAAAACCACTAAATATATAGTTATCAGTACTTATAATCAAACATTAATCTACTCATACTTTTATTAAGAAAATGAATCGAAAATAATATTTAATTACATTATTTATATAAATAAAAATTATTGTAATTTAAAAACTTAATTAATCATTTAAGGAAATTTACTAGTAATGTCATCATCATATGATTCCCAACAGGCAACAAATGCATATCTCCACAAGGAAATAATTTTAATACACAGACAAAAAAAAAATTAATCTCACTATCATTAGTAGGGCTGGTAAAACGGCTCGTTATTCGCGAACAGCTCGTGTTCG
>NW_018198135.1:0-452 GCF_001263595.1 Phalaenopsis equestris | reverse complement strand
TTTTTTTTTTGCAACCATAGCTTATCTCATTCAAGGGGAACTCACAGACCAAGGGAGTAGACTAATTAGTAGGCTAATAGACAAAGATACACACTCCACTATCATTTGAGGGAGAAACCCAGATAGTATCTATAATACTATGTGTAATGATACATACCTTGGGTGACAATACCACCATGATTTTATGGTTGAGTGGTTGGAAATATAGCTTGATTCTTGATATCAAGAGCTTCGAACATCTCCATAATATGTTAGAGAAAATATATATAAAAAAAAGGATAGATATAATTTATAATTTGATCATGTTGGATCAAGCCAAAGCAAGGTCATTGCCTTTAAATGATAAATAAGATGCCAAAATAGATGTTGTAACTCGGTCTCATATGACCAAAATAGCTCATAAACTGGATGTACATCCTACGTGGGCTAGCAACTCTATCTAACCACCTTAT
>NW_018198134.1:0-452 GCF_001263595.1 Phalaenopsis equestris | reverse complement strand
AAAAAAATATAGAGATTACTTAAATTTCACAAGCTTTGACATAAAAAAAAACATAATAAAAGGACTTCACTTGCACATGCTTATAGATAAAGAGAAAACATGGAGGTTATCTAACTTTCACATACTTGAAATATAAATAATAATAATAATAAAACACATCGAAGTCACTTCACTTGAAATTAAGAATCACATGGGAAAGATGTTGGAAAATTCATGGAGAAACACATGAAGAAACAAATGGAAAAAATACACATAGCATTCACATGGAATTTAAGTTAACTTCACATAGGAAAACCATATGAAAGTGAATATTAGGATTGCATACATAAGTAAATGATAGAAAGTGTGACAGTGAAAAATGAGACGAAAAAGAAGAAGAATGTTAAAAAAGATGGAAGAAGTGCGTTGATTAGGAGAAGAAGATGATCGAAGAAATGTAGAGGAAAAATTAG
>NW_018198133.1:0-452 GCF_001263595.1 Phalaenopsis equestris | reverse complement strand
TTTTTTTTTTAATTTAACTCACTAGTCACATTAAATTGTTAATGTTGTTGAATAATAATTTTAGCTATGATGCGAGCTTGAAAATTTGCGGCTGTAGATTAATGGATCAAATACTTGCACAAGATTTCAACACACTTAAATAAAATAAAACAATCAGCATTGATACCTGAAGTTTTTACTTGAAAAATCCGAAAAGGAAACAAACCATGAGGTTTGACCTGATTTTAAAAATTCACTATAAATTAATAATACAAACACTCATTAACTTTTATTATTGTCAACCCATACTAGCCTACAAGTTAAAAATTCAAAGTTTCAAAAAACAAAATTTTAAATTTAAATAATATAAATATAAAATTCAATCATATATTTTATATTGTGCTCATATGATGGGCCTTAATTGGCCTTTTGATTGGAGCTATTATAATTAGGCAATTAGCTTCATTTTTTTT
>NW_018198132.1:0-452 GCF_001263595.1 Phalaenopsis equestris | reverse complement strand
ATGTAGCCGACCCCACATAGTAGGATAAAGGCTTGTTGTTGTTATTGATGATTTGAAAAGTAGAGTTCTTAAGTACATTCATTAAGATCCACGGGGGTCTTCTTGAATAAACTCCTATGGTGATGTAAGCTATTATCTTTCTCAAATTGATAATTGTTAAAGAAGTATATGGGTATATTTTTTGAAACATGCAAGAATGAAGCAATTCAAAATTGAAGAAATGGAAATAACTTATAACTTATTGAAGCCCAAATTTGTAGAAAAGAAAAATGTTAAGGATTGACTAGGAGCTTGATTTATAAAATGCATGGTCAGTAGAGCTACTATACTCGATGAATAACAAATAGTTAAATTATTTCATTAAAAATAGCACAAGAAAAGCAAACTGTGCTAAAGCAAAAAATGGAACTCGAGGTGGAGCAACCAAGCTATGAAAGTTATGATACTAAAAA
>NW_018198131.1:0-452 GCF_001263595.1 Phalaenopsis equestris | reverse complement strand
TTTTTTTTTTTCAAATCATTCTATTTAAAATGATCACTGTCAAAACTAACTCATACTCAATAATGGAAACATTATATGGCTTAAAACAAATTTTCACCTAGACATGCCTTCGTAATGGTACCAACTTAGGAGGTATGGGAGGTGTTATGGCTTTGCCTAGCCCAATTGCCTAGATAATTATTTGGCTTGCTTTAAACAACATTGGAAGTTAAAAGTTGTTTGTGAAAATTATGATAAAATTATTAAAGATTTGTACTATGAAATATTAATTAAAAATAATATTCATTTTAGAGCGACCAAAGAATTTTAAATTATTTAATAATTAGCATAAAAGTAAATGTCAAATTTTTTTTATTAATTATGTTTATTCATGAAAGGATATTTTATGTAAGGTCCAAAGTGTATGCTATTTAAAGGTTGTTTTAGAGTGATCAAATAATTCTAAATTATAA
>NW_018198130.1:0-452 GCF_001263595.1 Phalaenopsis equestris | reverse complement strand
GATAGGATTGAAACATCAAATAATACCACTTCTAAAACATAAACCCAAATAATATGATAGTTTGGGAAGTCATCAAGGTCTTCCTCAGATCCATCACATCCCTCACTTTTCACTTATTTGACTCCCAAAATAACTGCTCCTACTTGGAGCCTATGAGATATCCATCAATAAGGGATGTAAAAGAAGTTATTCTAAATTATACTAAATCATCAAAATGACACTCTTCTCCAACTCTACAATTTGACTATATGTCGCGTATTATTGATTCTCCATAGTATATGATGCATTTCCCTTTAAGTGATTAGCTTTTCATAATATATATTCTTGTGTTTCTAACAAATTTGCATGCTCGTCATACATGGAAAAATATTGAATCCAAATCCATTTGTGGATGACACATGAACTTATAAGATCAACACGATTAAAGCAAAGAAGAGAATAGAAAAAAAAAA
>NW_018198129.1:0-452 GCF_001263595.1 Phalaenopsis equestris | reverse complement strand
TTTCTTCTACCGTCGGATTCGTCAAGATCTAAGTGGACATTTTCTCGTCATACAACTTCAATCGAAGAAAATATAAAAGATATTTTAAATGTTTTAATTTTTTTTTTTAAAATTGATTATTAATGCGAGAAGATTAACAACATGTATCTTTTATATGTAACATGCTTCCGTATCCAACCATATTACATGGTGCATCATCTTAATGCAGAAGAGTACATTAGAAAGACTTTGCTTCCCTTTTTTAAAAGAATTTTAGATAGACAACAATGAAGAAATTGACGGGCACACATTCTAGATAGGAAGATTTACATGCATACCGCTCAATTCCCTACTATTTACATATGTAAACGCCTAAACTTCAAATTTTAGATTAATGACATTTCCCGATGCCTGAAAATAGGGCTGTCAAAAAAGCTCGTTGTTTACGAACAGTTCGTGTTCGGTTCATCAAT
>NW_018198128.1:0-452 GCF_001263595.1 Phalaenopsis equestris | reverse complement strand
AATGAGCTCTTGATACATATGTTAAGGTGGCACCCTAATTTTGATTGCTCCATAGAGCCCTTTGTCACTCCAATTTAAATTTAATTTGAATGATTTCATTGACACCACTTTAACTAGTTAAATTTATTCTCTTTTAACTTCTATTTTTGAAAAACACCAACTAATGGATGTTGCAACATCTCATATGTCTAGGTCTTCAATCCTCTTAGCTAGAATCTTGGTTAAATTAAATTTGATATATCTTTTCATAAAGAAGTTAAGATTGAGTCTTCATTGCCTGAACATTGGCATCAAGTAAAATTTGAACATTCCATCATACTACTCTTGTTATACATTCTAGCATAAGACCTGTTCAAATTGAGAAACCATCAAGATTCTCCAAACTTCTTGGTGGAAGTTAAAGTTCAGTCACCAAGTTCCATCTCTCTTCAGAAGAAAGTAATTGAAATTCT
>NW_018198127.1:0-452 GCF_001263595.1 Phalaenopsis equestris | reverse complement strand
AGCCATTTCTTTGAAGATATTCACTAAAGATTGATTATTAATTTTGTCAATTTTAAGTGAATGTGTTGCATGTGAAATTTATAACAGGTTATAACGTAATTATGCTTTTCAATTTAGAAAGGTTTTCTACTTGAGCTTTTACGATATTAAATGTCAGAAACAGAAGCCATTCAGAATCATGCTTCATATTTGGGACAAATGCTTATGCATTAAGTGTATGTGAATTTCAAGTTATAAACTTTATTTCATCAACCCATAACCCATGCCGTCGATTCTTATCCCTTTACCATCTCCTCCTTTTGAATCTGCATCCAACTTTACACAAGATAGTTGTATATGTTGTGTTCTTGTAGCTTTTTCGAACTATGAAATTGTGTTTATTATTGATTGTAGATTTCAAAAAGATTTTATACATTAACATGGTAAACTTGTTTTCTATGGTTGTTGCATTA
>NW_018198126.1:0-452 GCF_001263595.1 Phalaenopsis equestris | reverse complement strand
ATTATTATTATTATTATTATTATTATTATTTGATGCATTTACACATATACCCCACAATTCTTTTATATTCACGTACTAAACTCCTAAATATTCATGTTCACATACATATCCTCAAATCTTTAACTCCACATCAAAAATATCACAATCACTTTTTTTTTAAAAGCTAAATACATTTTCATGCGTAAATTTATGATATCAAAATGTCTTAAATGTAATTATGTAAATATTGAACTTTGGCCTTTGGGTGCTGGATACGTAAATACATGAGAAATATGTGGCGTGTATGTAAATTTCAATTATTATTGATTCCATTATATTCTTCATTAATTGCCACTCATTTATGTGATCATTTTCCAATTAATATGGAGGTGTCGCTGGATCCTAATGATCTGAGTTGATGGGCGTCTAATTGTTCTGCCATTGAATCTCTCATTGATTGCGACTTCATTATT
>NW_018198125.1:0-452 GCF_001263595.1 Phalaenopsis equestris | reverse complement strand
CAAGCATCCTCAATAAATCAAGCTCTTCTTTTAGAACATTCTATGTAAGCATATTAATAACAACCAAAAAATGAACTTAATTGTAATGGATGTAAGAGAAGGCATAATATAAATGCATAAAAAAGGAAATCGAAAACTCACAAGTCACTACTCACTAGCTAAAAAATAATTCATATATCCAACATTCTGTAATCTTTTTGATGTGCTAAATTCGAACACAATCGAGGGCATTTATATTGCACTCCAAGTAATAGCATTTCCAACTTGCAGTTACAAAATTACAATTAAAAAGTTTGAAATATAAGAAAATTTTTCCTTCTCTATATTCAAATAACTACAAGGCTTATAAGAGATTCAGTGAGAAAACCAAGAAAATTAGTATAATCTGCAGAAAGGCTACATATATCCTAAGTACCAGTTTGCTGAGGACTTACAAAAATGGCTGGTTGAAA
>NW_018198124.1:0-452 GCF_001263595.1 Phalaenopsis equestris | reverse complement strand
CTTAGATTTGATTTTAAATATTGTGTGGAATTTTATGTAAGTTGATGTGAATTTGGCAATCTGAGGTCCATAGGAATTGCAATAACAAATGATGAGAGTAGATTGATAATTTGGGAAGTTTAGAGCAAATTTGGTGAGAGGGAGTGAGGTGTGGTGATGTGAATGTGTGAGTAAGCCACTCATGGTCAAAAAAGGTGTTTCTAGGGCCTTGAGATCCTATGGGAACTCTCTTTGGGCTTTCACATGTTGGTTCTAGCCACTCAACCCAATTGTGATGGCTTGCGCTCCTATCCACTCAACCAAAAGATGATGGCTTGTAGCCCTAGCCACTCAACCAAAAGGGGGTGGCTTGAGACCACCCATGTGACGCCTCCCAAAAGGGCTAAGAAGTGGTTTGAACTTTTAACTGGGTTGGGCTCCATCACTTGTCTTTAGGAATAGTCAATAAAAAA
>NW_018198123.1:0-452 GCF_001263595.1 Phalaenopsis equestris | reverse complement strand
AGTAGGCTCGGACACGTATGTCATTGGTGGCATGACTAGGGTTTTGATTGTGGGAGTGGAAAGAGTATTTGGGGATAGAAAGAAAATTTTTGGGGGCGGAGATGGGATTGGCTATTTGTGGATGCTGAAAACCCTAGTATAGGAGTAGGGTTATTCTAACTTTGATACAAAATGAATCACAACAAAATGAAATTATTAGTGTTGAAATTCAAAAGGGGTTAAAAACAAAGACCTTGACAATAGGAAAATTAAGATACAAATACCAGAGACACTTAGGGTGAGGACGAAGGTAGTGGGTTGCAGCTGAATTAGTGGAAATAGGGGGATTGGGGGTGGTAGGAAGGGTCGACAACAACAAGGAGGTGGTAGGGGTACTGCTAGACAACAACTAGTAGTAACATGTGGTAGGGATGCAGCTAGACAACAACCAGTAGTAGGTGACTGGAGCAACC
>NW_018198122.1:0-452 GCF_001263595.1 Phalaenopsis equestris | reverse complement strand
TATATATATATTTTTTAATGAGTTAGCTTGTGAACAAACGAGTCGACTTAGAGCTAACTTGTTAGCTCATTGAGCTCAGTTTGTTAGCTCATGAGCCACTTATCGAGCCGAGCTTGAGCCAGCTCACGAGTTGCTTGGCTTACTTACACCCCTAAGCAGGTACAAAATATAAAATATCTTTTTTTAACTCCTTAATTCTTTTTAATAATTTAAAGATGAAATTCAATATATTCCTAAGTGTATTTTATATCAATTATCTTTTAAACGAGTTGGCTCACGAGCTAATGAGTTAAGTTGAAGCTAGTTGGAGCTTGGAGGCCGATGAAGCATAAGGAACTAGTGGCATCGAGCAAGCGAGAGGGCGATAGAGAGGCAGGAAGAATCCTTGCGCGCAGAGGAGAGAGGGAAGACAAATTCGCGTACTTGGCCATTGTGGAGCGGAAAATATTTGC
>NW_018198121.1:0-451 GCF_001263595.1 Phalaenopsis equestris | reverse complement strand
TTTTCATTAAGTGTTCATAAAATTATATTCATGCCATCTTACTAACGTAGTTGGCAAGGATATGCTTTCTGTGGTAGTGATTAATATTAGAGTTAAGTTATGAAATGACCAAAGAGCTTCAAATTATAATAGGACTATAGTAAGGATCAATGCAGAGTGCATTTTTTTTATATTGGTCTTTGAGCTATTTACACAGGATATTCAAAATTAATTGCATTGTTGTGTGTTTTTTTCCAAATTTTTTATTTTTTATTATTAGAATTGCTAATTAAGTGGAAACATAAAATAATGGAGAATAATATATATTTTTTAAGAATTAGCGGAATAAAAATTGAGTATATGCTATATAAATATAGCCGGTCTAATATTGTTACAATGACTCACAATTATTAGACTAAGGCAAGGGACATACTTGCAATTCTATGAAAGCTGTTAAAGAATTATGGAAGCT
>NW_018198120.1:0-451 GCF_001263595.1 Phalaenopsis equestris | reverse complement strand
CCCTGCTGGGTCGATTATGGATACACGAACGCAGAATGGTACCTTCATCGCTATACCAATGCATCAAGTACTATTATGAAGGATAAAAATACTGCATCAAAGGTCAACTTTAACCGCTTTCAATCACGAATTTAGAATTCTTGAAGATGCTGCGTACTACATTCCATCAAAGAAGATTGTTTTCTCTAGAGAGGTAATAGTAACCATGGGATTGAAATTGACCTGCATAATATTGAAGCTATCTTAGTGATGCCACACCCTAAAAATTTAATTCAATTGTGATTCATCCAAGAAAGGCTGCCACACCTAAGACACTTCATATTTAATTTATCAGCTAGGTGCCGATCTTTTACTGCGTTGACTAAAAAGATGTCAAATTTATTTGGGATGATAAATTTCAACATGTTTTCGAAATCATAAAATAGTATCTGATGACACATCTTGTCTTAAC
>NW_018198119.1:0-451 GCF_001263595.1 Phalaenopsis equestris | reverse complement strand
ATTCCTTCCTATTCTAACTACTAGCAACTATTATAGATGTGATGTTTGAGTGCTTTAGAGTTAGTTTTTAGATTGTCTCTAAATTCATTTTGCTTCCTTAGAGGCGTTTCTCCCTTCCGAGGGTTGTACCTGATAGCGAGAGGTGCTCCAATTGTAATTTTTCCGACGTGGTGATCTTCTCCAAAGGTTCGAGGGATGCTCCAGTTGTAACTCGATCACGCGGAGATCATTATCTTCCATTTATTCCGGTTACAGTTTGCTACCATCTCCCTGTCCTGCTACTATCTAGCCATCCAGCCGCCTTCTAGCAGTTGTTTCTTCCGTTTCCTGTTGTTGAACAGCCATCCAGCCGCCTTCAAACAGCCGACGCTTCCATTTCCTGTTGCTGTCCAGCCATACTGTCTCCTTCCAACAGCCGGTCCCATTCTCTACTGCTGTCAAACCATCCAGC
>NW_018198118.1:0-451 GCF_001263595.1 Phalaenopsis equestris | reverse complement strand
AAAAAAAAACAAATTAATCATAGAATTCACCCCCTTATAGTAATAGTTGGGGACGCTATTGCATCCGTGCACAAAAGTAAAAAGTGAACAAAGTTTAAAAAATGAAATGAAAAAAGTCTATAAAAATGAATGTACCTCAATTGATATAGAACTTTTAACGGTGCTTATAAAATGACTTTTTAAATGAAATGTAATTAAACTTGTTAAAATATTTAAATTAAATAAAATGTAAATTTTTAAATTTATTAATAAAACTAAAATTTTAATGATTAATTGTAATTTTTTAACATCATTCATGTTTAAACGTTAATGTTAGAGCATAAGCATAGAAGTTTAATACAAAATAAAATTATAATTATTCACTAAATTGTTATATAGCTTAACCTATTAATGAATTGCATATTTTAGAAAAAAAACACTTTTGAATTAAATGACTGACAAGAGAAAGAAC
>NW_018198117.1:0-451 GCF_001263595.1 Phalaenopsis equestris | reverse complement strand
TTTTTTTTTCCTCTAGCTATTTACTCATCCCTAAAGCTTTTAAAAGCCATAATTGGAACCAATACATACCTATAAGTCTGACTTCTATCTTTAGCAAGTTCATAAGTAAAATTATTGTGTCAAGGTTGCAACCCCATCTAAACCATCTCATAAAACCTAACCAGCCAGCTTTTGTCAAAGGAAGAACCATCTCTAACAAAGTATTGCTAGCACAGGAATTAATATTGGATATAGATCATCCATGTAGGGGTGGAAATCTCATTTATAAATTGGATCTAAGAAAAGCATATGATACTATTCACTGGTATTTTATTTTAGACATTCTCAAAGACAGGGGCTTCTCTATAGATTTTTGTACTCTCATCTCCAGATGGTTGCACTTTAATTCACATTCTATTTTACTTAATAGATCTTCACATGGCTTCTTTTCAGCTACTAGAGGGGTTCAGCA
>NW_018198116.1:0-451 GCF_001263595.1 Phalaenopsis equestris | reverse complement strand
AAAAAAAAAAAAAAAAGAGTAGTTACTATGATTAACAAACTACTCTTAGAAGATGAATGGTCAATAGACCAAACAATTCAATCTCCCAACTTTAGTAAAGTTAACATGGATGGATGTAGACATTCCTTTTAGTGTTGTTGATAGACACCATAACATGAATTTGGTTGTGATTGATGGCTAAACCTTATAGAAAATTTTAGAACTCAAAATTTCCCTTTGTTTTATTCCTCTAATGTTTTTAGCCAACTAGTTAGAAATTCATGATTAAAACTAAAATTTAACCATGATGATTAATTAAACTTTGTTAGCCAGTATTGCTTGTGAAAGAGGATATCTTATTTTATTTTTTAATATGACACATGATATAAGACACTTCACAATTAAAAGTTGAAAACATAAATGAAAATTTACACTATTACCGCTCAATTCTTATGTATTTACATATCTAACA
>NW_018198115.1:0-451 GCF_001263595.1 Phalaenopsis equestris | reverse complement strand
ATGGAGGTTCTGCAGTAACTCCTCACTTCCAACCAGATAATCATTAGTGATTATGATAGGCAGACTAAGATAGTATCCTAACAGATCTGGAAATAGCGATTAGGTTTCTCCTACCAAAAGATTAATATTTTCTTCAGCCAAATTTTCCAAAAATTCATCAATTATCACTTGCATTTCTGAATGTACATCCTCAGGTTCAACATATTGGATCTTAACAACCCTAGCCACTATTTCAGTTTTGAATTTGATTGTTCCCAGGGATTTGTGAAAGGTCTAAAAATTTTAAAACATCAAATGTAATTACTTGATCATTCTCTCTTAGAATTAACTTCCCCTCCTCAACATCAATGATGACTCAGCCAGTGGCTAAAAAGGGTCTCTCCAAAATTACATGCATTTCTTTATCAGCTTTTAAATCCAAGGTCACAAAATTAGACAGAAAGGTGAATCT
>NW_018198114.1:0-451 GCF_001263595.1 Phalaenopsis equestris | reverse complement strand
AGATTTTTTATGAGTATGAATATGTCATTTAGAGAGTTTGAATCGAACCACACCCAGGAAGTGAACTTACCCTTCAGTGACTCGCCAGATACTGAAAATATAATGTAAGGCGGAGTGAGTAACAATGGTGAGACGATGGTACACGTGGGAGAGCAATGCATTGTCTTGTGATGTGCAAGAAATCAGTTGAGGAACTGAAAAAATAGGAGAGTGAACTCAGAGATGGTGAGATTCAGCCTGAAGATGTATACACGAAAAAGGAAGCGAAATGAGATAAGAGTGCCACTTGTGCCAGCTAGTCCCTTGTCCCGATTTTTTTCGACTCTTGAAACACCTACACCATTCACCTACTACTCTGAACTCCCAAGTGATATGATTTCTCATTCCCTTAACCCGTCATCTTTAAGGACCTCTCGCAGCAATGCGGGACATCCTCCTGATCGTTTTGGGT
>NW_018198113.1:0-451 GCF_001263595.1 Phalaenopsis equestris | reverse complement strand
CGTGTTCGGCTCGTTAACTTAGCGAACGAGTCAAATACAAACTTCTTAACGAGCTGAACACGAGCCATTCACAAACAACGAACCTTTTTGACAGCCCTAATGCACATATATATATATCTGTGCACCCCAAATATGAATTTGATGAGAATACCATAGCTTAAATCGAATTTGATAGAAAAAAAAAGTTTATATATAAGTTTTAATCAGAAAATCAGAAAAAGATTTGAGTTTAGGAGGAAAAAGAGGAAGATGCAAATTATTTTTTATTATATTTTAAATTTTGGGGAATTTAAATGTATACCACCCATTTTCTATGTATTTACAAATCATATTTTATGTTTTATATTAAAGCCACCCAAATCTTTCTTATCAACTCTAAAATGTTATCATTTTATTTTTTAAAAAAAATAAAATACATTTTCATACATAGATTAGACATGTACAATAAAAT
>NW_018198112.1:0-451 GCF_001263595.1 Phalaenopsis equestris | reverse complement strand
ATCCGGATTTATACCAAATTCATAACTAAATTGTATTTAAATTATGTTGCCACATTCATACCTAAACTGAACTGTGTCATGAAATAAGGTTCGTAAAAAGCAAGTTGGGCCACATGGTTAAAATAATTTAGGAGAGCGAATGAAAGCGAAAGGGGCAGATGCCTTGAGTGCCCACATAATAGATTCGCCCCGCAATTTTAGCTCACAGGGTTCATTAAGACACTACTATATTGTTCAATTTATAACTCAAAATGACAGAATCTGTTAAATCTGCTGGCGTTAGAAGAGAATTATACTGTACATAAAAGTATACAATAAGCTGTTTTTAAATGTATGTTATGTTGTTTTCTAGTATATTGTGTCAATTCATTAAAACGTGCTCGGAGTAGTAAGACAAAATAAGAATCCCAAGGAGTTGGATTAGAGTGCCTACCTTGCCCAAAATAAAGAG
>NW_018198111.1:0-451 GCF_001263595.1 Phalaenopsis equestris | reverse complement strand
ATGGTTTCTTGGATTAAAAGATAATAAAAAACAAATTATCAGTGATACTTGTTTAGGAGAAAGATACACCTGGTAAATGACTAAGTATTTATGGTGATTTTATAAAAAAATGAATTCTTAAGGTATAAAATTAAATATATTGTCGAAGCAAAAAATAGAAATATTAGATATTGCTAAACAAAAGATAACATCCCTTAAGTATTTGTAATATATTTTACTTAAATGAATATATTTGCGATTATAAAAAAAATTTCTATGATATCCTAGCCGATGGTCTATTGTTATATTTAGATATGTATTTTTACAAACAATCGGAACCATATAATATTCTATGAAGACAAGAATTTACAAAATTACATCTAAATGACATTATTGTAGGTAGGATACAATAGACTCTTGAAACATTAGCTGAAGCCTGTCAGCATCTTGACTTACATAAACAAAATAAACA
>NW_018198110.1:0-451 GCF_001263595.1 Phalaenopsis equestris | reverse complement strand
ATGCAAAATTTTGATTTAATAAAGGCTATATTTAGTTAAATTTAGCCTAAATCTATTCCTAAATTTTATTTAAATAATGTTATCATGCACTGTTTAAGAAATTTGTATTGAAAACAAAATTTTTCTAAATATTTACATATTATTTTCTCTAGAAATTAATTATAGTGACGCATTTTTTTCCAATTCAATCATTTGTCGATTTGGAAAAACAAAAGTTGGGGGAAGCAGGAGAAGCTCGATCTGATATTGTTCTTACTTCGTTGTGTTCTCGCATTTGTTTCCTTTGTAGGATACCAGAGTTTCTTAGCTTTTTTTCTCGTCCTGCTGCTCCTTAGCAGCGAAATCTCTCACAAACATCTGTGTCACTTCTTATTAAGAAGTGGTTTTGCATCGACGTTGGTGCAGTAGAATGTATCGTCATCCTTATACACGGCTATTTTACCACTGGAGT
>NW_018198109.1:0-451 GCF_001263595.1 Phalaenopsis equestris | reverse complement strand
TGGAATTACCTTTTGGCTACTACTCTCCATATGTTCAAAAGCTTTTTCCAGCATGGTTTAGTGCCTGATCAGTTATTCAAGAAAGGTTACACCACTTTGAAAAATTATGGAATGTCAGAAATCAGAATTTTAACTCAAAAGAGGATGTCAGATTTGTTGTTGAAGGATTGATCAATGATATGGAATTTTGCTTGCTTGTTACTAGTGAACAAAGGAAGATTGCCTTGAAGTAGGAGAAAACATAGAGGAATCTGGGATAGAGGATGCATTGTCATAGTTTGAAGGAAAGATCTAGTGAACATTTGATGAATTAAGAGAAGTCAATCTAGGGACTAAAGATGACCCTAGACCCACTTTCATTAGCTCATTATTAGATAACAGATAATTTTCAATGCTAATCAAGTTGTGTTTAGAGATCAAAGATTGCTTTGTGTGGAGCTATGATGAAATG
>NW_018198108.1:0-451 GCF_001263595.1 Phalaenopsis equestris | reverse complement strand
TTTTGTATTGAGCCCATAATTGTTGAACTCTTGAATATTTGATGAGATTTGGTTTGTGCTCAATAATAAGGATTCAAGTATTTGCTAATTCATCGTATTTATTCCTATTTTGGCTTGAAAGCGAGTTACCAAAATTCATTGCAAGTCATCAGTTTTTTAATTATGTTCAGTTTTAATTCTTTTAGTGTGGCCTGCAAAGCTTTTCCAGTGTGCTTTGACATCTTTATTATGATTTTAAAATTATATCTTCTTTTGGTTTTATTAAAAAGTTCAGATGCCCATTCCAACTCTGCTTTATTTTTAGTTTTTTAATTAAAAATTTTACCAATCTACCGGCAATGTCCCTTTTGAAGGGCTATATTGGGAGAGCTGGGTCTGCCAACTACACCAAGAAATATTTGCATGATCAGTGTCGTGAGACATTACGATCATAGTCTTCAAAACTCACAAT
>NW_018198107.1:0-451 GCF_001263595.1 Phalaenopsis equestris | reverse complement strand
ACATGTAGTTATAAGAACGCAGTTCCTACCAAATGGTAAACAAGTGTCTTTCCATACAAAAAGCACACCCAACTTTATTCATTGTCTTTATTCAGGAAATTGAATAAAACCGTAATTGATTGGAGATGCCAAATGGAGTTTTGTATTAGAGGCAAGTTCTTGAACATGTGGTGATATGATTACTATAGTTGTTTGCCAAATTCTATTAGGTCCTCCTAAGTAGTACAATCGTTACACATATTATGATGGTTACAAGGACACATATTTCTTCACCAAGGTTGGCAAGCTTATCACTCTTATCTTGGAATGAGCTCGAGGTAATGGATATTGATACGTCTTAGACTATAGTTCCATAAGTTACCTTTCTACAAGCCTTGTGAAAGGCGCCATTATGATTAGCATTTTTGGCATAGAAGCTAGTGAGTTCGAGGAGCCGATGCTAGACATATGG
>NW_018198106.1:0-451 GCF_001263595.1 Phalaenopsis equestris | reverse complement strand
TTTCTAATATCCACAATAGCTTTTAAAATGTTACTTTCCCTATAAAAGCATTACAACCACTTTTACCGCCCCCTCAAACAAATCCATAATCAGAGCAAAAATAAATAAATGATAAAAAAATAAAAACAAGATATACTATTTCCCAGAGCATGAGACAGACGAAGAACCAATAAGACAATTCATTGATAAATTGCATAGATAATAAATATAAAATGAAGAAAACAATAAAAATGTACCGAGAAAAATTAAAAATATCACTTAAACACTCTGCAATGCTTCAAAACGTCTTAATTCCTAAGGACCTTGACAAGTAGTGACTATTGCAACCCTCTTTCATAGTTAATAGGACTAATATTAATTTCCTGCAGGACGAAGTTTGAGAAAGTTAAAGCCACGACCTTACTTATAACATGGCATGGAAAGTAAAATAACCAAAAAGAAAGATCCTGGA
>NW_018198105.1:0-451 GCF_001263595.1 Phalaenopsis equestris | reverse complement strand
ATATGAAAGTTTAGGCGTGAGATATGCAAATAAATAATAATTTTGTGCTATGTATGTTAATGCCTCTTTAAATATTTATGCTTTTTCTTTTTTGTTTAAATAATTAATGCTTATTCTGTTAGTTTAAATTGCTTAGATTGTAATGATTTTAAATTTGTTTTAGTTTTAATTTATTATTTAAGAAAATTATTTTGATCCCATCATTAATTTATTATTTTATTTATATTAAAAAATAAATGAAGATATGATTTTATGTGCCTCTTTTTTTGAATTGAGACAAATTGTTTGTTTTTATAATTCTTGGAATATATTAGAGGATGGTATTATTTAAAAATTATAATGGCAAAAGTGATCAATTAGACATAGCACAAGAGAGTAATTTAAGAGTTGAATTACACAAATTTGCATAAAACATATTCTAAAAAATAAATATTCTTAATATATATATATA
>NW_018198104.1:0-451 GCF_001263595.1 Phalaenopsis equestris | reverse complement strand
CAAAAAAAAAAAAAAAAAAAAAACCAAAACCCAGGGCCATTAACCCACCTCACTTACCAAAGTCAGCATATCATAAATACAGAATTAATCACTTCCGGTTTCCATTATGCCAAGTTTTATGAACCCTCATAAATAACTCACCAATCACTACCTTCTCCCACTATAAAACCTAACTTCAAAAATCCAAACCCATGCAACAGAAGTAAAAGATGGCCATGATCAGCTCCATTAAGTCTTCCATGGTTCTAACCCTAGTTCTTTCTCTCCTCATCTTCTCCAATGGAGCCAGGGACTTGAAGAAGAACAAGCCAGGTGAAGTTCTCCAGCCTCAGAACTTCTTTGGTTTCGGAGGAGTTTTTGTTCCTGGTTTCCCTTTGCCATTTGGTCCTGGGATTGGCTTAATACCTGGCTTTGGTGGATTACCTATTCCACGAGAAGAGATGAAAGGTGG
>NW_018198103.1:0-451 GCF_001263595.1 Phalaenopsis equestris | reverse complement strand
ATACATCGCCTTTATGTTAAAAATAATATCATCATCATTTTACTTTTAATTTTATTAATTTTTTTTCTTTTTCTTAGCACTTTCGGTACTCACTGCTCAGTGAGTGGTGTATCTGATTTTTTTTTATGTTTTGAAATGAACTTATGCTTTTGAAGTATTAAATATGTGGCTATCACGGTTCTGTTTTAAACAACTTTACTAAACAGGAGCATAATTGTCATTTTTCTAGAAACAGCTGCCCCACAATTGTTTTCACACAGTTGCAAAAACAGTATCTTCCCACAATAGCTTCCCCGCATCAACTTCATGGAGCAGCGCAGCTGCAGCTGAAATGTTGAGAAGCTGTAGCTGCCTCAAACAGACCCTTAGTATCATAAGAAAATCTCTTATTTGATTAAGGGACTGTTTAGGGTTGCTACAACTTCTCAGCTTTTCAGCTGCAGCTGAGCTG
>NW_018198102.1:0-451 GCF_001263595.1 Phalaenopsis equestris | reverse complement strand
TTTTGACTAAAAGCCCCAAATTGCCTTTAAAGGCCTAATTACCATAATTCACCCCCACTATCCACCAATTTGATACCAATCTTACCCAATTTTTATTCTAAACTCAAATTCATCATTTCTAAGCTTCATTGAAACCAAATCCAAGTCCAATTGACCAATATTTAAATCCAATTTAAACCCAAATAAAAAAGGCCCAATTTTGATCGCATGACCCAAGTCCATCAAATTGAACCACGTGATCAAATTAATTCCCCCAAATTAATGCTAAAAACCATTTCATGATATTTTCTTGAACGAAATTAAGTCACCAATTAACCTCAATTTGAACCCAAGCCTCACCCAAAGTTAACTCAAATCAAATCTCTTATTTTTGCCCCAAATTTTCCATGTCACCAAATTCCACCAAATTAAACTCTATAACCCAAAAATTTCCATCCAATTGATATCCAAA
>NW_018198101.1:0-451 GCF_001263595.1 Phalaenopsis equestris | reverse complement strand
TGACTTAACTTGAGCTTCTCTCAGCGCAAAGGTGGGGATCCTGAGCGAGATACCCTTTGATCTAAGTTCTTCTTGTCTCCTCTCTTTGCTCAGATTTCTTTGGAGGTACTTTCGATCTTTGCCCTAATTTTCGTGGGTTGACTTCATATCTTTGCATTTTGATTGTCTCTGTGGGATTTCCATTAGCTATAACCCTTTACATGAGTATTTCGTGGGTTTGGTTCTGCCATGGCAAAGATGGTCTGGATCTCGCTACCTTAAATTTTTATTTGTTGTTTTTTCTATGGAACATCGATCTCTTTGCACGATGTCGCCGTTTTTGTTGTGCGTCTTAATTATGCATATGAGTAGTATATGGGGTGGTTTACGTGGTTTGCATTTCTATGGGGTGATGCAGGCGATGCTGAATTAGCGCTCGAGTGCGGGCACTAATTGTGCCCCGACGCAGGGC
>NW_018198100.1:0-451 GCF_001263595.1 Phalaenopsis equestris | reverse complement strand
AAAATATGCATCCTCTCTTGGCACATCATAAGCTGGAGCCACATATATATGTAGGTTCCCGTGATGTAACTTTTAAGTCTTTAAGTTTGAAATCGTCGTCTTCCACTTATCTTACTCAACGAAATGTAGCTGATAAATCAATATATGAGGAGAAAGCAACTCTAGGGTAAAATATGTGGCAAGCTGCACCACTTTCGCTAACAACCACTCAGGAGAGACCTTTTTTTCACTGATAGAACCTCTATCCTACTGAAGAATTTCTTCCTACACCAAGCTCCTAAGACAAGTTTCAAGGCCAGGGTTCGTCCCTCTTGCTTAAACATCTGTGATGGGTGCACTGTTAAACTAAATCTTACATCTGAATAATTCAACGGGAAGGGCAGTGGATTGCGCGAAGTAGAGGGAAGGGTTGTCCATGGACTGCGACACTGTAGAGGAGAGGGTTGTCGGG
>NW_018198099.1:0-451 GCF_001263595.1 Phalaenopsis equestris | reverse complement strand
AAAAAATAAAAAATAAAAAGGTGTGAGAGCTGGGATGAACTTTAAATTCTGCTTTCGTAGTGAATATTTTTTTGCTAACGTATCTGTTTTTACTTCAAGCATAGGGTGGGGAAGAAAAGTACCGCAATGCCTGGAAGAAGATTTGTGAAATAAGCCGTAAAGAATTTGATTTAGTCTATCAGCGGCTTGGTGTTCATTTAGAAGAAAAGGTATTAAGAATATTTACATTCCATAATTGTTTTTTGGTTGGTGTCTGATACTTGTCTTCTAATGATATTTTGTTTGGTTACTTTTTATCTCTTTATCCTCTATTCTTCAGTAGATTAAAACAATTTAGAAAATTTTTTTGACTTACTAGAATATTTTATATGAATTTGAACCTTAGAATTTATCGCCGGGCAATTATCTTTGAGATTTTTTTGATTGACTTGTATACGCTTTTTGAGGTGGA
>NW_018198098.1:0-451 GCF_001263595.1 Phalaenopsis equestris | reverse complement strand
AATACATAAATAATTATAAATTATGTGTTATCTATATAAATTTTTCAAAATAAAATGGCCAGTATATTTTAAATTTCCAATTTGGAGGGCATGGAATAAACCCATTTCCTTTCAGCCGCGAAGGGAGCCAACCGTCATGTCGGAGTAACAGTACCTAACAGGCTAACACACGTGGCCATTTATATTAAAGCTTCTTTACACCGTGTATTACATTACCCCCTTCTCGCTCTCAGGGTTTGTTCTACCTCAATCCGATGGCGGCGCCGGCTCCCTTTCACCCTACGGTTGCATCTCACTCACAGGTAAGGTCCCTGAAGACGACCTCTAAAACCCTAGCCTCCGGTTTGGGCTTTTCCTTCTCCGCCGCTGTATCATCAAGATCCGCGAGGCGTCTGCTCTCACAGATTTGCGTTGATCCGCCTGCAAATGGGGTGCGCGGTGGAGGCGCCGT
>NW_018198097.1:0-451 GCF_001263595.1 Phalaenopsis equestris | reverse complement strand
GGAAATGAGATGTGAAAGTCTCCAAAAATATTCAACTTTTATATATGTTATCCAACTAGATTGCAACTTACTTTTAATTAGCAAGTTTCTTCATGACCTGCACTGTGTTACTAAATTTATTTTAACTCTTGTGAATTTCAGGTGGTGAATTTAAGGAAAATGATTGGCAGTGCTAAATTGCTTCAAAGTCTATACCTACTCAAGTAGAAGTATTCTCTTAACACACAAGTGTCATCCCCATTATTCTCTTCTCATGATCCTGAGGTGGTGAAGTCAAGATTCATTATGATATTATCATCTCGGTCATTTCAATTTTCTTTATATTGTGAAGTTATATCCCCATCTCTTTATTAACAAAAAGTCGAAGTTCTATCAGCGTGAAACATGACAATTGACGAAACATACTTATCATATATATCCTTTGTCTCTGTACAAACCCTAACATTTTTTC
>NW_018198096.1:0-451 GCF_001263595.1 Phalaenopsis equestris | reverse complement strand
GATTTCGAGGGAGGAAGAGGAAAGGAGCGCGAGGTGAAAATGGCGAGCAGAGGATTCCTAATGTCGTGCCTCCGTGCCGAGTGCTCCTCGCGTGACCTCTCTGCGGTGTCCCGATATCCATCGATGCCGAAGTACCCCAAAGGGGCGGCGAAGACGAAGGAGGCGGTGGTGGAGGGAAATGGCGTCGAGGTGCCGCCGGAGAGGCATAGGACGGCGATGTTTTCCGTGGTTGGGATGGCGTGTTCGGCCTGTGCTGGGTCGGTGGAGAAGGCGATCAAGCGGCTAACGGGTATCCACAACGCTGCAGTGGATGTCCTCAATAACCGTGCTGAAGTTATCTTTTACCCTAAATTCGTCTCGGTATGTTTTGATCTGTGTTTTGCTCTTTATATCATTTATGTGAGGTTGCTTTGGTGTGGATGGTACATGATCCTTTATTTTTAGATGTTAA
>NW_018198095.1:0-451 GCF_001263595.1 Phalaenopsis equestris | reverse complement strand
AAAATATTACTTTGTGAGGAAGCGAATGATCCATCCTTTGTTAAAATTGAACATTTTATCAAACAACGTTAAACTTTCAAAAAGAGGATGTCCTGCTTCTTTAGTCTTATAAGATGCCTAATGATCTCTTAGAAAGATTTTATTTAATTTCAATTGGATTGTAATATCAAGAGTGATAGCCCGTGAAGCCTAAGGTATTACATAGTAGTGATTATTGTCTTTGAGCACTTTTCTACTAAAGGAGATTTAGCCCTCAAGCTGTCTTTGAGACATGTATGAAATCTTCAGATTTGGTGGTGTTATAGAAATCAGATTATTGGAATAAGATCTTTAAGCTAATTTCAAGAGGAACCACCCTCCAATTGAAATAGAGTGGATTTTATCCTACAAATGATGGAATTTGATAGCTTTAGCTTTTCTTAATATATTGTGATAATAGTTCTCTCTTTAA
>NW_018198094.1:0-451 GCF_001263595.1 Phalaenopsis equestris | reverse complement strand
TATTATTTAGGCCTTATTTAACACACATTTTAAATTTATTTAGTAGGAAAAGCATTCATTGTTTTTAAAAATAATGTTCATTTGAATGACTCTTCTTATATTTCTCATAGTTTAATTCCAAAAAATAATTTTAATTAAACTTCAGAGGCATTTGCTTGCATTTATGTGCGTGAAAACTTATATTTACATATAAATCACCAAATCTTTAACATCAATGTGGACTTATCAAACTTCAGTTGTTCGAAATGTAAATATATAAGAATTGTGTGGTATGTAAATTCCTACATTATAATGAAATAAAGTTTAAATATAAAATAAATGTCATCCCTGCTATTTAGCACCTTTGAAAGCTTACGACAAATTTCGTTACCGGATTATCCATTGAAATTATAAAAGAGGGGCATTTATAAACATGCCTTCCAATTGCTATGTATTTATATCTTTACTTTTT
>NW_018198093.1:0-451 GCF_001263595.1 Phalaenopsis equestris | reverse complement strand
GTGGAATACATGCAAATGCCGCCATTATAAATTTTATAATAAAAGGAGCTAACAAATGCAATCTTGCATATTGAAGCGAGCGGTTGGCAAGTGTTGAAAGAATCGCCCAAAAGGTGAAAATGGCGCGGTCAAAACTGGCATTAGCAATAACTGCAAATGAACCGTAACTCCGCCACAGGCTGACAGAGGAACTGGAGAGGAATAATTTGCTACAGTTTCAAGGGGGAAAATAAAGGGCGAGTACGATTACAGAAACGGCCCTGAAATCACAGCCGTTGATTGTTCTGAGGACCACCATTCGTCCTTTTCTGCTCTTTTGTTTTACTCTGTCTGAAACTCTGATGCAGCCACAGAAGCAGCTCGTGGGCCGAGCTGACTCGTCAGCATGGGGAAGGGAATCTATGCGAACCATCACGTTCCGATGAACGGATTCTTTATTCCGCCTTCTGCT
>NW_018198092.1:0-451 GCF_001263595.1 Phalaenopsis equestris | reverse complement strand
TATATATATATATATTGCTTTCATTTTTATTATATTATTATAATTTTAAATATATCATAATTTATTAAGTTGTTAATAACTTGCGAGAATTTAAACTAACATTTTCATATTCAAGCATTGTGCTGGAAAATGAGTGAAAGACTAAAAAATATTTATAGAATAAATAAACAAATTAGAAAAATATAATTATATTCATAACTACTTTACAGATTTAAATTCATTAGTCGGAGGCTCTTCCAATTTTGAATGTTGTGGCTAGTCATATTCAGCAAACAAGCCAACAATATCAAGTTTAAATTTTAATTCGTTTGATTGGTTTTTAAGTTAGTTTTATGCTTGGTTGTCAATCTATTAGTAACCCTCAATCTTTCTCATCCGGACTATGGACTGCTATGCAAAATATCTAAACAAAATGTCACAAACAATAATAATAATAATAATAATAATAATA
>NW_018198091.1:0-451 GCF_001263595.1 Phalaenopsis equestris | reverse complement strand
AGTTTTGCGTCAAAATAGTTCGACATAAATTATTAGCGTCAATTTTTTTTATCGTCAGAGTGTTGGACTTATTTGGTCTGCACATACGTCAAATGTTGCGTATGAAAACATCAAATGATAAATAGTATTGTCTGATTACCGTTCGATTTGCATCGGGCTTAGTTTGATGGACAACACATCAGACTATAGGATGCAAAACGAACACAAATCTGACGTAAAAATAAAATAAATTAAAAAAATTAAAAAAATTAATTAAATTTCAACAACGTGCACACAACATTTAATCCGCATCATATGTCATAACAACATCATATTCAATCATATTACTGATCAAAGCTCTTAAGAATATCAATACTAAAAAAGACGTAATGTCACAAATCTAAATTATCAAAACTTTACATTTACACCCTGATCACTATAAGTTCAAACATTTCATAAATTAAAAATACAT
>NW_018198090.1:0-451 GCF_001263595.1 Phalaenopsis equestris | reverse complement strand
TCAAATAATACCCTTTGTCCAACCGTCATAACCTGCATTCCACAATTGCATCGTTTTTTTAAGAAAATAAAAGCCAAAAATTCAACTTTATGAAAAAAATCAAAAGTTAAATATAATTATATCCTTAATAACGACATATCCCTAAAGTATGTAAAACTACATACATGTTCTTGAGTTTTATGTTGCCTTATAATTTTGTACATAAATTTCAATTCATGGTCTATTAACCATCCAAATCTTGTGTGCGGGCTCTTGAATTTAGGGCCTACTTAATTGTGATCACTAAGGTTTATTGTTACTCTCTATTAAGTTAATAGGTATTAGCCACAAAAGATGGATCAATAAATGGCGAGAAAATGAAGAGATGCACATTGGCATGAAGAAAGGTACTTGCAAATAGTGTGTGCAAGTGTGTGAGAGAGAGAAAGCAAGCAGGTGAGAGAGAGAGAGA
>NW_018198089.1:0-451 GCF_001263595.1 Phalaenopsis equestris | reverse complement strand
AACATAGATGGTGCGAGAATCTACACTAAGAACTCAATACGCGAGCACGACGTGAAAAACAAGTACTAAATTATCGGTCAAATGGTAGTAAAAGAAAAAAAAAACTGCGTGCTAACCTGCTAAATAATGAGAACGAAGACACTGATCCACGAAGATGTTGCTGCAATATGATCAAAACGGTGGCTTCAACATGGGATTGGTTGCCCTAAATAGATTGAAGGCGACATTGTGAAGCAGGGATGACGACACGAGAGCCGCGGCTGTTTTCTTCGCCTTACTCGTAATCCGTTAAATCAGTCGAATACACGGATTTAGTAATTCTAGGATTGGATGCGAAAAAGGTGAGAAAATTGGATTTACGGAATCCCCAAATTCATCATGCCATTTCTTTAGGTTTGGCTGGATTTAGTTGAAATCCACTCTTAAATCCTATTAAAGGTGTGCTACCAAA
>NW_018198088.1:0-451 GCF_001263595.1 Phalaenopsis equestris | reverse complement strand
TGTCATGCAGCTGTGCGTTGGTAGGCTGCGCGTAACCTTTTTTATTTTTGAGGAAGAATTGAACCACGACAAAACTATTTGGAAGTTGACGGCTGTTGATTTCTCAGTATTTTATTTCTACTTAAAATATGTGAGAGCTCCATTTTTTTAAAAATGTTTTCCTTAAAATAAATTAAATTTAATATACTGGATTAATTAATTTTTATTAAAATTTACAAGTTTAAAAATACACGGCCTGCATTTATTTTATTTATTATTAAAAATATGTCATGCAAAATAGACATAATCAATACATTTAATTTGCGTGTAACCAATGAATTCTTGTATTTTAAGATGCATATATTCGAATTATTATATATATTTTTAAAATATTCATATTTTAAAAATAGCTTAGAAAATGAGGGTTATTCAGAGGGTACAGGCGGGTTATATCCGTTTTATACCCTCCTGT
>NW_018198087.1:0-451 GCF_001263595.1 Phalaenopsis equestris | reverse complement strand
AATTAAAAGTGGGCTCATTGACATACTTTTGGGTAGCGTACAGTGAACGCAGGGGAAAATTTTTTGTCGTCCGGGTATACGATATGTGGATTTAATATTTTCTGAAAAAGAAAAGTCTTCATAAAATTGTTATTATATTTTCCAAATTTCGACGAAAAAATTTGAGAACGGGTATGCGTTCGGCAACGACTCATAAAATTTAGCTCAAAATTTTTTATAAATGTTTGGATTTACTTAAGAAGCTACATGCCTCAATCTAGCTTGATATGAAATGTTTTGCCAAAGAGACCCTTAGTTTTTCGAATTTTGGATTTCAGTTGCAATCATTTTGACCAATGTGCAAACCGATCCATCTAAACCGACAGAATGCCCACCCCTAGTCATAAAACAACCTGATTACATTTAAAAATAAGGCACATTTACATACATACCACCCAATTCCTGTGTATTT
>NW_018198086.1:0-451 GCF_001263595.1 Phalaenopsis equestris | reverse complement strand
GCCAAAATATCAAATTGCTCTCTCATTAAAAGTAAAAAATTAAATTGTGAAAATGGCAGGCGATAAAGAGAGAGGAGACCGATGCGATGATATTTGTAGGAACTACTAACTGTTTGAGATTGTAGATAATTGTAGAGATGTACTAATAATATAATCTTTAGCCCTCTTAAAAATAGATTAGTCACTAAAAAATTTGTTCTTGAGAGCAATATTTAGGTGATTTTTCAAATATAAATTCAGACCAAATTCGAAAATTTGTTGAGTAACAAACTGAAGGTGAGCGTTTAGATGAATCTGAAGGACTTAAATGGGCAATCAGATTCTTTTTAAATGGTGCATTCAGTTTGAGAAAGAAACTGATAGCGACATGATCCTTTATGTGGTGTTCAAGATTTAAGAGGTATGTAGATAAATATGAATGTCATAAGTGTTAGACTTATATATATATATA
>NW_018198085.1:0-451 GCF_001263595.1 Phalaenopsis equestris | reverse complement strand
TTTGAGTTAGGACTGACCCAAATATTTTTCGAGACGGTTTCGGGTCGGAGAATTTGATCTTTTTTTTATTCGGGTCAGGTTCGGATTGAACTCGGAAACTCAAATATGATGCGAATAAGCACAAATTTTTGAGCCAGGTCCGGATTAATGGGTCTAGCTCGAGTTCGTGTATTAGTTTTTGACCCGTTTATTAGCAAATTTGCAGTTCTGGCTAGGCATACTGCCGTCCTGCTAAAAGCAAGTTTGCATGGTAGTTCCTGTCCGAGCCAAACTTATGAGAACAGAAATAATAAATTCAGAAGCTTCTATTTGTAAAAATGCGTTGGTGATGATGGCCTGCCTTTTCAACGCTTGCACGTGAACTCTCATGGGACCCAGGGCGGACCCGTGAGGTAAAAAATTGTGTCCGGATTACTTTATTTTGTATTTAAATTTTATATAAAATTTAATA
>NW_018198084.1:0-451 GCF_001263595.1 Phalaenopsis equestris | reverse complement strand
TGAATTGCAGTTTAATTGTGGGTCAATTAGATGCGAGAAACTATATTGTACTTTGTGGTTATGTACTTACAATGATGGATGAAGTTGTCACATTATCATAATTTCACGTATATACGGTGTGTCCCCTCCACCACCCTCGTAATTACATACTTTGTAAGTACACAATATTTTTTTATTAGATGAAGACCACCCAAAACTTGCTCTATAAATTAATGGTTCGCTTTCTTCTATTTTTCAATCCTACTCAAACATCAAAATTTGTGGTAAAATCCCAACCCTTAGTTTTCATTTTTATCAAATCTTCAATAATTTGATCAAGACACGGGTAAATACATGATTCGATAGTTCAACAAAATAATATGGGGGGGAATTCTGTAAATACCAATGTTTCAGGTAGTTTCTATGTAAAGTTTAGATTACAACTTAATTGTTGTTGGTCCATTGGATTGGA
>NW_018198083.1:0-451 GCF_001263595.1 Phalaenopsis equestris | reverse complement strand
CTCCGTATTTAGAATATGGTGAATTTGTTCATACTCTTGAAGTTTTTCATATTTTGTATACTGACAAGTGTTGTAGAAGGTATAACATAATAAACTCAACGAAAGGGTTGCAACCACCAATTGATGTAACACTGACTATGGCATCTTTGGCTAACTAATGCCCTTACAGGAAACCAATATGGCTTGTGGGGCTAGTTACTACTATAGTTACACAAGACGACTTACGTGGCTAACTGCTATCATTATAACTTTTCGATGCAACCTTATTGACCAACTGATGCTCTTTCAACGATCAAGTGTGGCCTATGTGTCTACTTAGTACTATAGTCACCCACAACAACCTATGTGGTAAAATGGCAAAATGTTATTATTACAACCTTCCTGTATAACCATTGTGTTCAACTGGCGTTCTTGCAAGGACCCACTATGGCCTGTATAACCAGTTAATACT
>NW_018198082.1:0-451 GCF_001263595.1 Phalaenopsis equestris | reverse complement strand
TTTTTTTTAATCTTTTCCTCTACTAAAGTTTTGATTTTGATAGCTCTATGAAGATCATGCAAGGAGAGACAAAGAGAGATACAGAAAAGAGATGCAGATCTATAAAGAAAGATTTAATTTTATTGAGCCAAAGCAATCTCAAGGGATCGATGTGCCGCCGAGAGTAGAAGTTGCTCCAAATTTCATCAGTGATAGGACTGAAGTTTCTGAATCAAAGGAGACTGCAACCCTGGACAGAGATTTTAGGATTTCTGAGGAGATGAAGATCGGAAAACAAGGAATTACAAGAAGAGAGGTACATGATTTTCTAGAA
Source organism: Phalaenopsis equestris (assembly GCF_001263595.1). NCBI lineage: Eukaryota > Viridiplantae > Streptophyta > Magnoliopsida > Asparagales > Orchidaceae > Phalaenopsis > Phalaenopsis equestris. Next base: position 138 of record NW_018198082.1, on the reverse strand, counting down.
ATGAACAAGGTTGTTAAACCTGTAGAGACTGAAAGTTCTGAGAAAGCTTCAGAGGTTGAAGAACTAGGTCTTGAATTAGGAAAAAAAAGTATGAATTCTACCATGGAAATTGATATGATGAAGATAGTAGAATCTACA
>NW_018198081.1:0-451 GCF_001263595.1 Phalaenopsis equestris | reverse complement strand
TATTATAAATTTATTTTAATTTCAAAAAGTTAGACACAACATTTTGGTAGCCACTGTACTTAATAGTTCATGCTGAAAAAAATAGTTTTTTATTACAAAAGTTTATAGAAAATAGTAAGAATATATTTTCTAAAACATAATTGTGGCGGTGTTCTGAAAAACAAAAAAAGCCAGAAAGCTATCCTAAACGAAGCTTAAAAGCTTTCTTTATTATGTACTAATTTTAATGAGAGTCTATATTCTTAAACGTATAAAATGCAAAATAATATAAAATACTAGATAAAAATTAATGTACATTACATATGTAAAATCAGAATAGGTTTATGTAAAATTCATTCGAATAAAATTATACTAGACAATTCACAAGCGAGTAATAAAATTAAAATTTGAACTAGGATATATAATAATAACCCTACCATAATATAACTCATAAAATTGGCTCTAAACTCTC
>NW_018198080.1:0-451 GCF_001263595.1 Phalaenopsis equestris | reverse complement strand
ATTTTACCTAGGGGGCATCCATCTCATTATGATGGCACGTTTGGCCTAAAAACACGTGGGTTGATGATTATTGGAATAATATAAATAATTATTAGATTATATTATTATTATCCTATCTATATAACTCACACATCCTCTCGCCAACCTGATCGTGACACAGCCAAAACCATCACAGCCGCCACCCATTTTCCCAAAAACCCTAGACTCCTAGCCGTCTCTCTGCTCGTCGACCCTCCTCCTCGCCGTCGAAGCTCCTAGCCGTCTCTCTGCTCGTCGACCCTCCTCGCCGTCGAAGCTCGCCGCTGGCCACCTTCTCCGAAGTCCAAGCTCCTCCTTTAGTCGCCGGTTGATCCCGCCAACGCCACCTCCTTCTTCTGCATTTTCTTCTTTTCTCGGCCAACCGATGAGCCCTTCTTCTGTCGGTTTACTTCGCCATCGCGTTTCTCGGTCG
>NW_018198079.1:0-451 GCF_001263595.1 Phalaenopsis equestris | reverse complement strand
AAAAAAAAATCGGATCGAACATGATTGACATATTCATCGTATTCTTCATTTTAATCTAATTATTTTATTTCTTATATATTTTTTTAAGTTATTTTTTATTATATATATACAAATGATACAAATTTATATTGCAAAAATAAATTAGGACCGCAAATGCTAAGTGCAATTATGTTGAATTAAAAAAGATGTTCTTAATTGGGATTTTGAAGGTAAAAAACACTAAAACAAGATAGCAATCAAACATTTGGAATTTGCGTCAATGTAATCCTCACTATGCAATTGTTTTATGTTAGGTATGACTCATATAACGTATAAGAGATAGATCCCGGAGATGAGTAGAGTGGAGCGGAAGCATCTGTCTAATTGAAGGAGTTTTTGGTTATGTAGGTTGGGGATGCAGAGGTGTTGCCCCCTCAGTACGGTACAGAGGTAATTCTGTAATTACATATTG
>NW_018198078.1:0-450 GCF_001263595.1 Phalaenopsis equestris | reverse complement strand
TCAAGAACAAAAGAGAAGAAGATAACATTCCTCCTTATTCTGTGAGACGTTAGAGCCCTTCGCTTCATCCAGGCATGGACAAACGCCTCCTCCTTAGAGAGGTAACTCAACGACTTCTCATAGTTGTCATTCCCTCCACCGAAGATCCCCTCAACAGACGACCAACTAATCCACTCCGCTGCTGTTTCAATTTGGTAGTTGTGTCGCTCTTTTTTGGGGGATTAACCACAAAAGTGGAGCTCGACGGATTGTCCCCTGCCGGTGCGGTGTCGTGGTCAGGCGTATTGGTAGATAAGCGTTTAGATTGATTGTCGCTTAGGCGGAAGAGGAAGAGCAGGGACGTGATCGGAGAGGAGAAGGAGAAGGGCGAAGATTTGGACGGGCTCGGGGACGGGAGATCGAGAGATGGCAAGGGCTGGAGGGTAATAAGCTCGAACTAAACGCAGAAAG
>NW_018198077.1:0-450 GCF_001263595.1 Phalaenopsis equestris | reverse complement strand
AAATTTCAAGCTACGAACAGAGGCTTAAATTTTGGTCTATTTTGGATCATACAACATCAATTCCCATGTACGAAGAGAACTACTTTATGTCAAATTAAACTACTACGAATGATACAACTAAAAACATGAATGTTTAAATATAATTTCAAAAACAACATTTGTGACATCGACCAATCTGACCGTCATGTCGGTATACCCCTGCTTAGGTGTTATTTCATAGAAAATGATTTTAGTTTAGTTTGTAACATGATGTGATGAGCATACTTTAATATGCAAGACATATTATGAATTTAGTTTATTTTTAATTCATTTTCTTAGCTAATATGGTTTATTAACTAGCATAATATATAATAGGTTGATAATTATTTAATTTAATAGGTTGATATTAAGTAAGAAATTAATTAACTCATTTTTGTTTAAATGTTAATTAATGTAATTAATATTTAATTA
>NW_018198076.1:0-450 GCF_001263595.1 Phalaenopsis equestris | reverse complement strand
TTTATTATGATTTTTTTTGTACTATTTATTTTTTTATTTGTTTTTATATAAAATAAAATTATGCGACTTTATTTGCCTAATGAGTGTTAAGATATTTGATAAATTTAAATGATTTTACGAGCATACCACACAATTCAACACGTAAAATTTATTTCTTACATTCATACCAAATAAGATGACTTTTTCATGTATATATAAAATGGTATATAAGTAAAAATTAAAATAGAAATACTATACATATATAAATACATAAAAATTATATACTATGTATGTAAATTTTCTCGACATTTGAATAGGGGAATTTATACACTCCCACGCGCCCCGCACACACATATTTCTAGGGCTGTCAAAACGGCTCGTTGTTCGTGAACGACTCGTGTTCAGCTCGTTAAGAAGCTCTTGTTCAGCTCGTTTCCTAAGTTAATGAGCCGAACACGAACAAATATTTGT
>NW_018198075.1:0-450 GCF_001263595.1 Phalaenopsis equestris | reverse complement strand
CCTTCATACTCTTCCACGCCCAAACCTAGATTCGAACCATGCCATAGAGGAGACATTTGTCGGAAACCTGATCTGAAGGAAATGACACAATGTCGCTTATTAGAAATCTGCGGTGATGCCCAAGAACTTTTGAGGAAAGAGGTTTGTCGTCATCGAGAAGAGACAATCTGAATGAGTCACTCGTAGCTACAACAGTGATTCGTCATATCAAAACGATGAAGCAAGCCCCTTCCATAGAGCATTTTATGGAGAACTAATACTTCAGAGATTTGACATGAAATTTCTGAGAAGTCATAATTTTGGAGTATATGGTGACTTATCATATTTTGATAACCAAATGGATCCGGACGAGTTCATGAGTGGCTTCAAACAATAAAATGTGTTTTTGTGTACCAAAATGTCCCATCGAACAAACGGGTAAAGTTAGCTGCCACCAAGTTAAAGAAGAGT
>NW_018198074.1:0-450 GCF_001263595.1 Phalaenopsis equestris | reverse complement strand
TTGAGATTTCATGTAGGAGAAATTATCTCCCACCATCATAATTATTGTCAATAATTTCGACTATTGAGCTTAATACTGATACAAAGAGTAGAGTTAAAGAGATTTAGACCTAGACCTTATATGAGCATTTGAGAAAGGAAATTGCCAAATAAAATACCAAGTATTAGAAACTGACTAAGTTTTGAAATGTTATGATTTCTAAGGAATGATTGTGGATTATACTAAAAGAGGTGAGGTTTCTTTGTAGGTTCATTAGAAAGTTCAAGCCTAGAGTTGATGGTTCATGCAAGATTGTTGAGAAGATCAATAATATTGCATAAAAAAATGGTCTTCCTTGAGACTACAACATCTCTCTGGAACTTTAAACATTTGATGTGTATCAAACATGCATGATATTTCTATTTTTTTTTCTTTTATTATTTGTCACTTTTATGATTTTCCATAGTATTT
>NW_018198073.1:0-450 GCF_001263595.1 Phalaenopsis equestris | reverse complement strand
GTCATTTCGAACACGAGCCGATTTCAAACACGAGCGAATATCGAACTAGCCAAATACGAGCCGACCTTGAGCTCGCTCGGGCTCGGCTCGTTTACAGCCCTAATTGAAATAAGAAAATGCAGATTTAAATGGATTAATTAAATAAACCTACAAATAAAATTTTATTTTTATACTCAACAAATTTTCATCATCAGACTCAAATCTTGATGCATGACATGAATCTCAATATATTTTTTTAGCAAGAAAGTTTAAAGTAGATTAAAAGTTATAGGAATTATGATTTGTGTCTGATGACTATCATATTTTCATATGAAAATTTTATTTATATTAATCATTTATTAATATTAAGCTGTTAAATATTTTTATTTTTTATTAATCTTTTTTAGTTTGTTTTTATGAAAACTAAATTTGGTGTGTGCTAGAAAATTCACGGCAGTAGAGTAATGAATT
>NW_018198072.1:0-450 GCF_001263595.1 Phalaenopsis equestris | reverse complement strand
TGCCTAAACTCAAAGATGTACCTCCACTACAAGTACATTTCTATGGCACTGGTATTAGTTGTTTGCTATGATTTCAAAATGCAATCACATTATTTACTATATAACAAAGTCTGCTATAAATGAAGCTAACAAGGTGCATGTTTGACTTTTTTCTGAAAAGTCTCCATAAGTCCTAAAAATTATCTAACTATTGAGATGATCCACCTAAAGATCTTTTCCTTACAAAGATATGAATTTTAAGCTCTTTGATATGTGTGTAGCTTTTTTATTAAATATTAATATTAATGGAATCATTATAATAAAATTCTAATATTGTTAGATAACATATGCATGTCTATTCCTTTCTCCGCATATGCAGGGCCATTTGACAGTAAAACTAATAATCAATGTATGAATTTTCGTCATAATGAATAAGTGACAACAAATTTATATATGCTTAAAAATATAAGT
>NW_018198071.1:0-450 GCF_001263595.1 Phalaenopsis equestris | reverse complement strand
TTAATTCTTCCCTGATCATGACACACATAAATATGCGAATTCTATTGCTCAAAAAAACTATATATACTTGTTTTATAAATAGGTAAGTTCTCAGTGTTTATATTTTTAAACAATTAATGCTTTCTTACACATAAAATAATATGAAATAGACAATTTAGAGTTAAAATGAAATAAGGGTAAAACTTAGAGAGTGTGCAAAGGAAAAGAGAAAGGGGAATAAGTGGAATAAAATAAGTAAAATGAGACATTCAGTCTTACTTTATCTATTCAATTTGAAAAATGAGTTAGGGTTGTTGGGTGGCAAAAAGTCCTTCATGCATTACAAAGCATGAACATGAGGGTGCTTCTCGGTCATGTTGAACATGGGCCCCCTCCCAACAAGAAATAGATAGTTGAATGAAAGTGACTTTTATTTTTATATTTTAAATTTAATTCTAATATTTAGATATA
>NW_018198070.1:0-450 GCF_001263595.1 Phalaenopsis equestris | reverse complement strand
GGAGTCGAGCTCGGCGGCGGCCATGGATTCGGTGTCGCGGTCTGAGAGCCTGCTCATGAAGTGGTTGACGCGATGCCGGATCTCCTCCGGCCGATGGTTCGCCATGGGGAAGGGGAGGGTATCGGAAGTCGGATAAAGGTGGCTTTTTTAGTATACGGGATTTCACAGGGGAGCTAAGGAGGAAGGAGACAAGGCATACTCGGGGATCGAGTTGTGGTGGGAAGGAGGTAGAGCGGTTGGATGATGAGCTGAGTATTGCAGAGTGTTTCGAAAATAAGAAACCGGAATGACGGGCACCGGGAAAGGGAGAAGGCAGAAGAGATTTATAATTTATTGTTATGATTGTATTTAAAAGGTTTCTTATAAATTCATGTATAAAAATTTAAAATTTATATTTGTATTTGTAATTATATGATGTTAAAAGATAAATTCAATTTTTAACAGTTTGAT
>NW_018198069.1:0-450 GCF_001263595.1 Phalaenopsis equestris | reverse complement strand
AAAAAAAAAAAAATACAAGCATTAAAATAATTTGATAAAATATGAAAATGAAAATTAATAAAACTGAAAAAATATAATATAAATGAATTAAAAAACTAAAAAATGACATTTACATAAATACCAAGGAGTTGTTATGTATTTACATATGTCCGCGTCAAATTTTAATATTTATTTGTATAACATTAATTTTTTTAATATCAAATTAAAAATATTATTATTATCTAATTCTTAAAAGTGAAATAAAACTTTTTATACATGCCTAGGTGATATAAATATAAATATAAATATTTAGAAATAGATATCTAAACATATAATTTGTCAAAAAAAAAAAAAAAAGGACGATAAATTTCCAGGCAAAGCAGTTGCCACCGAGCTCTGGTTCTGTATACTTTCATTTCGAAAGTTGTTCCACGGCGACCTCTCTCTCTCTCTCTCTCTCTCTCTCTCTCT
>NW_018198068.1:0-450 GCF_001263595.1 Phalaenopsis equestris | reverse complement strand
TCCTGCATGTGCACTGCTCCCAATTCATACCCTGAAGCATCCCTTTCCAATACAAATGATTTACTTAAATTTGGAAGCTCTAATATTAGTATGCTAGTCTGACCCTCTTCAGACGTTCACATGTCTGTGTTGCTGCTTCCCTCCATTTGAAATTGTCTTTCTTCTGTTGTTTCGTCCACGACCATGCTATTGTGCCATGTCATCTCACAAACTTCTAGTTGTAACTTGTGAGTCTCAAGAATCTTCTCAACTCCTTCAAATTCCTTGGTAAGGACCAATTAACCATAACCTCAACTTTGGACAGATCTACTGCTACTTTCGTTCTAGTCACCACTTCTCCTAGGTACTCAACTTGTAACTATGCAAAATAACATTTCTTCAAGTTAGCATACAACAGGTGCTCCCTCAACATATCCTAAACTGTCCTCAGGTGCCCCAAGTGCTCTGTCT
>NW_018198067.1:0-450 GCF_001263595.1 Phalaenopsis equestris | reverse complement strand
CTATTCTCGTGAGGTTTCCCTTGTAACGTGCAAGCTTGTCATTGTGTTTGAACTTGTTGCAGTCCTCATGATATCTGGCCATCCCCCGTTCAAGTTTCTGCATTTATTAAACATATCTGAATTTCTTCGCAATGAAAAAATTTCAAGTCCTAATCATTAATTTTCTTCTACACGTAGTTATGAATGCTTTAGCAACAGTGAAAGATCTTCCATGGGAATGAAATGGGAGATTCATTGAAGAAGGGCTATGTATCTAAATATTTCTCAGAAATTTGCTTTGGGCATAAGCTCTTGAGCCATTTTTGGAACTAGTGAAAGCTAGCAGAGCTTCACTTTTTACCAACTCAAACTAAGTGTTTGTTTGAGGTAGCTATAATTGTTTGAATAAGCTGATGAAGGAAAAACTACAGTTCAAAAAACTTTTATGGCTCTTATAATTAAAAAAAAAAA
>NW_018198066.1:0-450 GCF_001263595.1 Phalaenopsis equestris | reverse complement strand
AGTTGATGTGACAACTAGTCTCTTGTTGAATGTGGAACGGTGGTTTGCTGGAGTTGGGACCCAAATGAAATTGCAGATCTTAGCGTCCACCCTTTAAAGTTGATCAGTGTGGAGCATATGAAGAACCCTCATATGATGTTGAAGGTCCTGCATATGTTGAGGGTCCTGCATATATTGAGGTTCCACATATGTTGAGGGCCCAACATAGGCAAAAGAACTTCTTAAAGTATCTACAGTCAATCCTCTTGAGAAGTTTTCGGGTGACCGCCTTGGGATATCTGAAGTAGATCTTTGGGAAGTGTGTTTTGGTCGTTTGTAGAACTTGCTATAATCAATATAGAGTAATTGATCCACTTATTGAAAAGCTCAGTGAGTTCATCGTGTCCTTCTTGCATTGTCATAACATCTTCACCTTGACCACAACCAAATCTACTAGTAAGTCCCTTTGAA
>NW_018198065.1:0-450 GCF_001263595.1 Phalaenopsis equestris | reverse complement strand
TATATATATATATATATATAAAGAAAGGAAGGAAGGAATAAAATTCAACGAGAGGAGCCACAAGATAATTATATATTAAGAAAACTACAAGGTTTGGATACAAATGACTTGATTTTTTAGGCCTTCATTATAACCCTCAATTTATCAGCAGTTAGAATTTTATGCGACATAAAATTTGATACTTAAGCTAAGAAAAAAAAAGGACACAACATAACTAAATAATTGCTTATTTTAGAAATACAAGAGACATGTAGCAAAATGTAGAAAAAGTATATGTTGCTTATTGACTAAAGTCATTACTTGGAGAAGCAGGTAGCCTAATTGGTTAGCAAGTTATGATGCACCGTTACTTCTCTATAATGAGACAAGCTATGCTCAAAATCTATCAAACATAGACTTATATGTGATACATATTCAACATGTGTTGGACACATATGTTGCTTGTCCAAT
>NW_018198064.1:0-450 GCF_001263595.1 Phalaenopsis equestris | reverse complement strand
ACACTCTAAGGTTGGGCAACTTCGAATCCCTATTAGCTGACTGACAAATGAAAATGTAAGAAGATAAGAATCTTCAGCCATATGTGTCATATGCATGTAATGTTCGTGTACGCAATGTTTCTGCAGCATTGTAAGTTCAAGATTTCCAGTAACTTATTTTATGAGGCAATGATTCACAAGTCATTCAAAACTGGGGTTAAAACCACCAACAACCTGAAGAAATGAAAAGGGCAACTACTAATCAACTATTGACTATTTAAAAGTTTCAGTTTATAAGCATGAATATTGTAGTATACATCATTGCCCGTATCCTGCATACTTTCCAACTTATATGTCAATCTGATAATTCATATGCACCTCCAACAGTTTTAATCATTTCACATCAAGAGATTGAAAGAAATAAATTTCCAAATAATTCTATAATATCAGTCTTCCACCTTTGAGTTCAAA
>NW_018198063.1:0-450 GCF_001263595.1 Phalaenopsis equestris | reverse complement strand
ATTCTTGAAAATACCTTTTAGTTTATTTTTTTATTCAATATATATGATTTATGGTTAATAGGGTTGCCCCCTGCACTTTAGTGTATAATATTTATAATAGAATTATTTTATTAAAAAAACTAATAATGGTAAATTTAATATTGTGTTAACAAATTATTTGTTAAATATTTACACTCACATCAATTAAAATTTATTATTTGTTTTATTAATCTTCTTACATTAAAGAATTTGATTATGTTTATCAAACAATTCAAGCAATTTCAACTATCCTAAGGTTGGACTTTCTAATTTTAAAATTTAGATTATTTTTATTTTGAATTTATCAAGTTATTAGTATGTTAGGACATATATATATTTCAATGGCATAAGATCATGAATGCATTTTGGAGATGAGGACTTGTGATGTAGCAAAATGATCACTTTTAGTTCTTAAAATTAAGATGATATATA
>NW_018198062.1:0-450 GCF_001263595.1 Phalaenopsis equestris | reverse complement strand
TTTATAAAAAATGAAACTGAACAAAGAATAACCATAGTTAATCATACTCCAACAAAACTTTAGATTACAAATATCCTTACTAAAGCTCTTAATCAATCATAATTTTATAACTTTAATTTCAAGCTAAGATTATAAGCATATATTTCCCATCTTGGAAGGAATGTGGAATTCTGAATAAGGGCCCATGCTAGTTACCAGCTACCAGTCCATATCTTGCTATATGCTTGCTCTACCTGGAATTCCTAAAGAAATCCCATGCCACCCACCTAATTCTAGCCCATCACTCCATACCTCCATTCACTCTCGCTGGCTATCTTCCTGTCATATCTTGCCATGACGTGTTGTTCTACAAGTAAGGCCGCAATCTCTCCTACACATGCTGGGTCTCTACTAGCTTGTAAGAGTATGCATTTGCAAAATTAATTACTCGATTTATTGTAAATTGATGTT
>NW_018198061.1:0-450 GCF_001263595.1 Phalaenopsis equestris | reverse complement strand
CTTCAAGTTATTTCTTGCTGCATGGACTATGTTAATGAGGCATGTCTTCCTTTGATGTTGTATTTACTTGATTTTTCCCATCACCGTGGACATTATTGGGCTTCCAATCTGTAAGTTTTTCATAAATATTCCAATAATTCTCCTTCAGATGATCAAACGCCTTGCAGTGTTAACACCACGACCTATTCCTCTTTGATTTGTTATCCTGAGATGGTTTGTGAGTGTATAAAGCCGAGCTGTCAACCTTTTTTATAATGGAATTACCTACCATCATGAGCTTCTTCCCGCTTTATTCATTTCGTACTTCAACAAAGGGGGAAGATATTTGGTTCCCATGATTCTTTCTCCAACTTCATCTGGTTTCTTGTTGAGTCCTAGAATGAATGTGTTGTTTTTGTTGTCTATTCAACAAGTGTTTTGTAAAGGGCAGAGTCTTGTGAGTACCTCCAT
>NW_018198060.1:0-450 GCF_001263595.1 Phalaenopsis equestris | reverse complement strand
GGAGGCGGCGATTCGCGGTGGTGGTCGGCGATGGCTGCTGACAGTGTTGGCTAGCAGCGGTAATCAGTGAGTAGCAGTGGTGGTCGCTGACAGGCAGATGATCGAGGTGTCTAATGACAGTTGCTAATAGTGCCTAGATGGTGGCAATGGCAGCGAGCAGCGGCCTGCGAGGCGTTCGACGGTATTTTACTCTAAGATGTGTCTTTGAAATTCGCCCAAATAGAGCGAATTCTAAATTAAAAAAACTGAACCAACAATTAAATTTCAATTACAAAGTTATTTTACAATAAATTTCACATTATTCCAAACAAACAGCTAAATATTTAAAATCCTTGTATTAGGAATGCAATGTACTCCTAATGCTACCAACCAATCAACATCAATTCAAATATCTAATGGTCAGAATTTTGATATATTAGTTGTTATTTCTTTCAATTTCTAAATATCTCT
>NW_018198059.1:0-450 GCF_001263595.1 Phalaenopsis equestris | reverse complement strand
GTAAATTGTTGAATTTTACATCAACTTGGTCAAACTGATATTTTATATAGCCTTGTTTCTTTTTTTTAATTAGCTGAAATTTTAATTAATTAATAAAAGATGAAATTAAAACCTCTTAAGCTGAAATTTGAAATTTTTTAGCCCAACCTCATGGCAACCCAATCTCATGCATGACATCCAAACCCAAGTCTAAATCATGGTCCATTTCTATTAGGTCACTTATGACTCTACAAAACCCATCATGACATACCAAACTCATGAGACACATTAAGTCATCGAAGAAGCAACCACTTTTTACTTTTCAATAACCATCATGAAGGGAGGAATACATGGCACCTTACATGGCACCCATCATGAATTCCACTTCTCTCCTCCTTGGACCAGGTTGGACTTGTCTAACCAGCTCAATTATGAACCCCTTATCCACCTCATCATCTCTCCAATAGGGGA
>NW_018198058.1:0-450 GCF_001263595.1 Phalaenopsis equestris | reverse complement strand
GAACTCTTTCTCTAGTCTTATCCACAAAAAAGATTTCATCAGTGAAAAGCGTACATCAAGGTATATCCTACTGTAAAGGTGCAATAAGAACATCCCTAACTAAACCTAAAGATACGGGCTTAATGTCTTCTAACTGAAATAGTAAAATACCTGGTCAAATCTCCTTTTTTTCAAACACAAATAACAATGGTAGTACACATGTCTTTAATGACATTAATAAAAGTTACACCAGAACCTTTCTTCTCTAAAGCTCTTTGAAGGACTTGTCTTAGAACCCTATCGTAAGCTTTTTCTAAATTAATAAAAATCATTTGTAGATCTTTCTTACTCTCTTTGTACTCTTCCATCAAGACTCTCAATAAATGTATAACTTCCTAGATAAAACTTTCTGGAATAAAACCAAATTGATTATAAAAAATCTTTATATCACGTCTTAACCTATGTTTAATT
>NW_018198057.1:0-450 GCF_001263595.1 Phalaenopsis equestris | reverse complement strand
TTTTTTGTGATTTATGCTTAAAGAAGATCAAATTAAGCAACATACTTCAGTTAAATATTATTTATTTTTATTTTAATTAGTTTTTTTTGTTATTTATTAATGTTAAGCAATATATAACTTTAATGTAAAATTTTAAATTTCTTACTTATATAATATTTTGATGTTTAGTTCTGGTGTCTTGTTTGAATCGTTTATAAAGCTGTGCATTTAAAACTATACCATGCAAGGGCAATATGATCTTTATTTTAAAAACAACTGCAGCAGAACAGTTTCATAGTCAAGCTATCAAAACATATTGCACTAGCTGTTGTGAAGCTGCTTCTTCGAACAGCTGCTACTGTCCCAAACATATCATAAGTCTTATTTTAAAACAACTATTGAAAGGAAAAAAAAAGAGGCATTTACATACAAAACGCTCTATTCCTACGTATTTACATATCTAACACCTAA
>NW_018198056.1:0-450 GCF_001263595.1 Phalaenopsis equestris | reverse complement strand
GACTTAGAAATCATATACTCACCAATACCTCCAGCGAGAAATGACTCGTGAAAAACAGCAGGATCAACAATGATCCCAATGCCATCAGCAGGAGGCAAGATCAAACCCAATAGAAAAAACACAAGCCCCAATAAAAATCCAGCCAATGGTCCAGCGGCGGCCAGCTTGAGTAGATCCACGCGGTTGGCCACAATACTAAGAATCCTTGTGATTGCCCCAAAGGACCCTATCTGCAGCAAATTGATTTACCTTTCAATCAGAGGGCAAAAGAGCACAATAGAAAAACAAGTCACATAAACTAATTTTTTGGAGTAAAAAAAATGGAAATTTACATGCGTAGCGCACAAGTATTATTTATTTGCATATCTCACACTTAAACTTTCATCTTTATATTCATAGCGCTCTGGTGCTTTAAACCTATGTATGAAAATGAGTATATATATATATATA
>NW_018198055.1:0-450 GCF_001263595.1 Phalaenopsis equestris | reverse complement strand
TTAGAAATGGTAAATCGTTTATGGCTTCAAATTAAGGGCGGTTCACATTTTTTATATACTATTATTAATTATTATAAATGTAGTGGTTCATTTTGACTAAAAAGGGGGGGTGGGTCAATAAGTTGCCATTGTGTTGACTCTCTTGTTCTCTATAATTATTTCTATTGTCACTCATAATTATATGTAAAAAGTCTATTGACATGCATTGCTTGAAGTTGTCTCCTAGAATAACAGTGGATTTTAAATTTAGGATTTGTTTGAGATCATTTTTATTTATTTATTTAATTTTAACTTTACCATAATGCCAAGGACTTTAAGTCGTTTAATTTTTTGGTAGTTTAATGTATGCTCAGATTTACACAAGTCTTGACATAGCAATTGTAGTTTGAATGCTATGAAGATATCAGAGTGATCCCGACATATATTATCGGCGAGTTGCAAAGAAGCTGA
>NW_018198054.1:0-450 GCF_001263595.1 Phalaenopsis equestris | reverse complement strand
TAATTGAATGGTCAAATGAACTCCAAATTTGACATTTTTTTATATTCAAATTCAGCGTCTCAATGAGAGGAATGTAACCAGTCTAAACTCCCTTAATTCTGATGTCTTTAGAACCTCAAATCATTAAAAATCCCTATTAAGCGATCATATTGTTACTAGAGTTATTCGCTAAATGACCAAAATTTCTTTCCATGAGTGAATATAAATAGACACCTCTCTACAATTGATGGGAGGAGTCAAATTCCAGTGTTTTTCTTGATTGAAGACCCTGCCTTAACTTTCGACCTTCATAATTGTTAACCACCATCGACCACCGTCGACTACCACCAGCCACTGTTGACAGACTCTATCGTGTAATGACAAATCTCTGAATATGGTGAATGAAGTATCCTAAATATGGTGTAACAAAGTATCTTTAATATGGTGTAATGAAGTATCTCGAATATACTA
>NW_018198053.1:0-450 GCF_001263595.1 Phalaenopsis equestris | reverse complement strand
TTATTTATTATTAATTTATAGTGGTGAAATGGAGTTTTTAGAAGGTCGCTCAAGTTGAAGATACATGGGAGTGGGTGCGTGCCATAGATGAAGAAAAATAGTCTTCAGAGTCAAATCTGACTTGGAATTTGATGGTATTACCATATGAAAAAAGAGCCCCACACAACAAGTGGGTCTACAGACTGAAAGAAGAGTCAGATGGTAGCAAGCACTACAAATCAAGATTTGTTGTAAAGGGTTTCCAACAAAAAAAATGAGTGAATTATATAGAGATCTTTTCCCTAGTGGTGAAGATGACAACTATCACAGTTGTACTGAGTATGTTAGCAGAGTAAGATCTACATATAGAGCAAATGAATGAAAAAATAACTTTTTAATATGGAGATATAGAAGAGGAACTATACATGATGCAATCATAGGGTTATAAGGTTTCAAACAAAGAAGCTTTGG
>NW_018198052.1:0-450 GCF_001263595.1 Phalaenopsis equestris | reverse complement strand
TTTTTTTTAATCCCATGCTATCACTTCTCATATATAGCTTCTTGTTGTATTAATTTTTGTTAATTACCTTCATAAAAATCTAAGTTATTAAATTTATTTTATCTACAATGCAAAAATATTTTTATATTTTCTCTCAAAAATCATCAATCGGATTTCTCCAATTTTCTTTAAAATGATGCATAATTACAAAAACATGCAAATATAATCATTATAAAAGGCTAATTTTCAATACTAAGTATTCAGGTGACTACATTTTTTGGCATATATTATAAATATCTTATATTTTCATGAAATTGTTGAAAGTGCTCAAAAATGAAAAATTAAACAAATTAAAATATTAAGTATAAAGAATTTTATATTTAAATTATATTACATTGAGCTGCATTGCATTTTAAAATGATACTTTAAAATACTCCACTTATTATTATTATTATTATTATTATTATTATT
>NW_018198051.1:0-450 GCF_001263595.1 Phalaenopsis equestris | reverse complement strand
TTTTTTTTTTTTTTTTTGATTTTTCTCACAGATCACATATGAGATGGGGGGTCTCTCTGCATTTTGTTTGCTTTCGCAGGATTTGTTCTCTCTGCAGTGCTGCTCTGTGATGCGTACTTGTGGTTTCCAGAGGGGCGAGGAGATATAGTGTGGGTGGTATAGGTGGCAGGTATTGATTAGGTGCTGAGGAATTTACAGCTGCCTTTGATTTTTTTGAATGGGGTGGGGTGGGGTGAGCTGTGGGTGTACTGTGAAATTATGATTTTGTTCTTGGGATAAGGATTGGCATATATTCTGCTGTTTTCTAGGACGTTTTGGCCGAAGGTGATGTTTTTTCTATTTTTAAGATTTACGTACATACCACGCAGCGATTTTGATGCAGCTATGCAGCCGAGGTCTGATTTTTCGCTGTATCTCGACTAGGGGTGTAAACGAACCGAACACGAACGA
>NW_018198050.1:0-450 GCF_001263595.1 Phalaenopsis equestris | reverse complement strand
CTTACCTACTGTTAATTTGGAATCTTTTGACATAAAATATATGCTCCCATGTATTCCCTTTATTCTTGGCGGACAATTAATAATGTATTAAAGACTGCTGATCCTCTTATTACCAGAAATATTTATGTTCCATCTCTATGTTTGTTAAGTCAATTTTTCTTTATTTGTTTGTTCTCAAATGATTTTTAAGAAGTTGGTTACCCTAATGTATAATATTTCTTCACAACCCAATTCTACTTCAAATTTTATGTCTAAAGCTAGTAACAAAATTTCTATCTTCTCTCATAACAATCCATCGTTTATTTCATCTGGAAAAAAAGAGATGGGAGAAAATTTGATGGAAAAATTAACAGTTCTTCTGAAGTTATCTATTACATTAAAAAGGCTATGAAAACAAAAATCTGAAAATCGAGCAGAAATCAAGAAAGGGATACATTGTTAACCAATACT
>NW_018198049.1:0-450 GCF_001263595.1 Phalaenopsis equestris | reverse complement strand
TTTTTTTTCTCGAAAAAAAAGTAGTAGTCTTCAACGGTGGTGGGGTCTCACTGTTCGGATCGCTTTCCTTTTCATCCTACTGCATAGGCAAGATCTCATCCTTCGGCGAATCTTGGGGCTCAGAAGAGTGCTCCCTACGACGGGAAATCGGGGTCCAAAGACCATCTCTTCGACGACGTGGACACGGCCCATCATGTGCGATCCGACAAGAGAAATGCAGAAGAATATGCCCTCCTCAAAGGGTCAAGCCCCCGCTCAGAACTACAGGATCCTGACCATCGGCACTCACTGCACGAGCTCATAGGGCAAGATGAAGATCCGGAAAAAGGCTAAAAAGATCGTAAACTTCACCTTGGAATGCTTCCATCAGCGCTGAAAAGAAAGCATTGAACGATAGGAGAACTCAGGCACGGCTGGTGATGTGCCACTGTCTGAAGAGCTAAGAGAGAG
>NW_018198048.1:0-450 GCF_001263595.1 Phalaenopsis equestris | reverse complement strand
TCTCTCTCTCTCTCTCGCTCTCTCTCTCTCTCTCTGAAAAAGTTGTCTTATGTGTTGTATGTAGAAATGGTATGCACTTGGGCATGGGCATTCAAGTAAACTACGCGACCATTTTCCGCATCCCCTCATCAACGAAAACAATATTCATCTTTTTTATTGTAACCTGCACCATTTGATGGACTACTGCATTAATCTATATCACAAAGCACCACATTCATGGTCAAGAATTTTTATAATCAACTCTTGAATTTTTTGGTGCAAACTGTGAAGTCTAAAGCCAATAGATGAAGTCACTTTCCAGTGGCAGTGACGAATTTAACCTTACTAGCTATCATGCTTGATTTGGAAAAGGGACCAAAGTAATACCTTGGGCTGAAACATAGCAAAGAAACAGTTTTCATGAAGAATTGGAAGTGAAGACAGAGAATCAAGAAAGGAAGTAGTTTTTGA
>NW_018198047.1:0-450 GCF_001263595.1 Phalaenopsis equestris | reverse complement strand
CTCCTCCTCCTTCAGCATCCCCATTGCCATAGCTCAAGAGAATTAATGAAGTCGGAGACAGGGCAGCAGTTTTTGAACGTGAAGCCTTCTTCTTCTTCTTCTTCCTCTTCTTCGCCGACGTCGTCTGCCGCACACTTCTCCGCTTTCCTCCCAAAGTCCTTTCCCATTCCTCCTTCCTCTCCTTCTCGCCGCCACAACTCCTTCGGCTTGCTCCGCCGCCCGCGACCACGGTTGCTTACGTCCGGTTAATCAAACGTCCAGACGACGACGTTCATGCATGATGCGATCCACACCATCAATCATAACTTAAACTAATTATTTTATGATTATTTTCATAAATTTATGTCCATCCTACATAGAAATATATCAAAATAAGATTAGAAATTGACCATTGGGTGTATTTATTCCTTGTATAAGAACCTACAATTATTCTCCTCTCTCTCTCTCTCT
>NW_018198046.1:0-450 GCF_001263595.1 Phalaenopsis equestris | reverse complement strand
AGCTCTAGTTTTGTACTATTATCTAACGTCAGGGAAGAAGCTGACCAACGTGCCACCAAAGCAAGAGCAGCGAGGCTCCCAAATTGTGTGGCACTGAAAGAAATGGGCAGCTCCAGCGATGAATCTATCGACTGGATTCGGGAGTTTAAGGTTTTCGACCTAATTCATCGTTTTCTTTCTCCAGTCTTCTCACAATCATCGAATGGTATTGGGCTTGGTTATTTCTTCGCTAGAAATGCAATTAACTATAAATGCGTTTTTTCGCTTATAGCCTGGTTCTAGGGTTTTTTTGAGTTGTATTTAGTTCTGCTTATTGATACTTCAGTTTTGTTCTAGGGATTTACTTGTAAGCTTGTAATTTTTATTCTTCTGATGTGTTTTGTGTGCCCTGCGTTGATGCTAGTTTGCTGTATTGGAGCTTGATCATAAAGCATACTTTGTTGGAAAAAA
>NW_018198045.1:0-450 GCF_001263595.1 Phalaenopsis equestris | reverse complement strand
AAAAAAAATAGAATAAACATCATAAAACTATAAATGGTTATGAAGCTCCTTAACACTACACAACTAGCACCTCAGTGATACGTAGGTATCTCCTTGGTGCTACTTAATTGTCACCACAATTTCGTGCATTTGGCATACATATCCATTGCATCAATCAATATGTTAATTCACCAGTTAAATTTTAAGAAGCGTATCAATCGCGCATATGTCTAGGTTAGGGTATTAGCACTTCAATGGTGGAACTTGTGTAGACCTATGATAAGACCTTTCAATAAGCATTATCTACAAGGGTATCTTGTTGGAGGACTTGAACTATCATATTACAATCATATTCCAAATGCTCATTTTAAGAATGCAAATAATCCATGATGTGCTATCCAATATGTTTATGTCATATATGAGGTCAACCTTTTTTTTCTAAGAACTTATTTTATCCTAAAAGGCATATAT
>NW_018198044.1:0-450 GCF_001263595.1 Phalaenopsis equestris | reverse complement strand
AATTACTGGGCTCGAATAAGCATCTGATTGGCAAACCACCTTTGGAATTAGCAGTCCTTGGTATCTTCTAGTGATGTTAAAATATGACCTATTATCTAAGTTATTTTAGATAACTAGATTCTCTAATTTTTTCATTCAACTACATTGGCTTAGTTGCATCCAGAACTTTAAGATAATACATTACATTCATAAATCAGAGAATTTATAGTTGATATGAATTCTATCATTACTAGTTGTTAGTTGATTGTCAGTCCTCACCATGATTTGGTTAAGTCAATCAGTTCACCAATGAAGAGAAAGCATGATTAGGTGCTTCCACTGGTGATAAGAATGAGAATAATTCTAAAATAGTTTTGGATAAAGACTGGATTACCTCATTGAAATCTATAAATAGACTTGGTTCTCTTTATTTTTCTACATCTATGAATAGACTTCGTTCTCCTTATGCTT
>NW_018198043.1:0-450 GCF_001263595.1 Phalaenopsis equestris | reverse complement strand
GCGGCCGCGTGGATCGTCCAAGGGAGCTAGGGCACAAAGAGAGAGGACTATCGTCATATGGTCGAGGAATCTGAGGCACAATATTTAAAAAATATCATAAGTAAACTCGGATTGAAAGATCTCCATCATCCAATTTGAGGGGGAGCGTTGAATTTCTGCTCAAATAATAGCAAAGAATTTAAGGGACATCGATCAAGGTTTTGCACCATTGGGCTTGTTTACATATGACCCTCGTATAGCAAAAAATTCAAGGAACATAAATCAAGACTCTATACTGTTAGATCTCTCTCTATGACCAAATAGTAATATGTGTGCTTTCCTAAAGAATCGCTGACCCCTATTTATTTTTCTTCTTTTTTTTTATTTTATTCATATTTTGTAATGTCAATGGGAGATGTAAGTGCGTGTATGTGTGTGTATGCGCGTGTCTCCTCTTGTACAAAGAAAAAT
>NW_018198042.1:0-450 GCF_001263595.1 Phalaenopsis equestris | reverse complement strand
TATATATTTGCACGCGCGCGCGTTCGTGTCTTTGTGTAATTATCCCTGTTATATATCCAATTACTCGAAGATTTTCCAGGCATATTAAATTGTTGGAATGGAAGTATAAATCAAAATTTTAAATTGCCAATAAATGTAAACAAGTAAGTTAATTGAATGGACTATGTGAGAGATTAAAAAAAAAATTATTCAACTTAGTAAAGCATAAACAATACGCTATTTTAAGATGTATTAACCAAAAAAGGAAACAGAGTAGGAGTTCAGGACCTGACCAGCTTATGCTGACCAACTGAATCCTCTACATTCTCCTCAGTGTAAGCTCTCAACCTGTATGCAGCGCAAGGGGAAGGGATTGGGAAGAAAGAAAACTAATAATAAAAAAACTGATAAAGAAAACTGAACAATGGGAAGTAAAAAGGCTTACAACATCCCTTTCATATACAAAGTTAA
>NW_018198041.1:0-450 GCF_001263595.1 Phalaenopsis equestris | reverse complement strand
TCACCCATGAGATTAATTTGATTCTTACTAGTTGAGGAACACATAGCCCTTCTGAGTCATCATGGAATCACAACAAGTTTTAGCATTCCAATTGTCCAAATTAAAGATGTAAATGAAGTGTGAGGTAATGAATCATCATAAGTATGAAATAAGAGAAAACTTAAATAATTATAATCCTACACATGATTACTTCTTATTGCAAGAACAATGATAAAGGAAACTACTCAGACTTCGTGGGGATAATACAACAAAATATTATTTATATTTAAATCAAAGTTTACACAGTAAAATAAAACTTAAACTAAATACAAAATACATATCTGAGACTTCAGCCCAAGCAAATCATTTCAAGTTTCTTTGATGACTTCTTACTCTCCTTAAAAACACAGAAACGCACACATAAAAGAAAGCCTTATGCCCCATCCTAAAACTCTTCACCACCAACCAAGC
>NW_018198040.1:0-450 GCF_001263595.1 Phalaenopsis equestris | reverse complement strand
GAATTATTGGTGTTATCATGACATTTTCTGCCCTCCAATATTTTCTATTTGCTGAAAGTGTGGATGCTCAGTCAATTTCACTGGTATTGGTTCTTCCGTGTTAACTACATGCTTGTGACATTTTACGGACATAATCAATGATTGGCTTATAGTTGATTCATAAGGTTCTCCGACACAATCTTTTAAAATGGGAAAGTTTTCTGCTTTTATTGTCACGAAGATAATTAAAGACAAAAGCAAATGATTAGGACATGACTTGGATAGAAATCTAGTGGTTAATAGATTCAATGTTATTTTGTTCCTTCGATTTATTTTGATAGTTCATCTTATTTTATTAACTATAGATAGGACTATTTAGGGTAGGAATTTTTTGTGCTGTTAAGTATTGCTTGAAGTTCCTCCTCATCTTCTACTTCTTATTTTCTTCCTCCTGTTGTTTAGTTACATATC
>NW_018198039.1:0-450 GCF_001263595.1 Phalaenopsis equestris | reverse complement strand
TTTATACTCAAAATTAATCTAGTTGAAGCGCACTCCATAAAATATTATTAAGACTCCTAGATAATTACTAAGTTATAATGATGAAAGGTGAGATACAGGACCAACTCAACCAACCCCATGCTGGCATTAACAAAAATAACATGAGGTGCCGCTAATAATGATAGAAGGCCAGCATTTATAAGTCATAGCTTTGATTTAATCAATGAATTTATCATGAAATTTAAATGTACCCAGAATAGCCAACATGAATGCCCATTGAACCCAATCATATAGCTAGCAACTCAATATACACAGGACTACACACACACACACACACAGACAGATATAAATATATATATATATAAAGCGACTACTCTTTTTAATTACTTGCCAACTTTCGTGATTGCTACGCCATGAAGCACAACATTTCATTGATGGAGATCAAAATGGCATTTGACATAAAAGAGTTTG
>NW_018198038.1:0-450 GCF_001263595.1 Phalaenopsis equestris | reverse complement strand
GCCAAAGAAATCTAGAAACTGACTGGTTTGATCGTGGGTTTGAGCAGGTTCATCACCATGTTCGGAGATAAGTGCGCCCTATTCTTTAAAGCACTTAGGAAAACCAAATGCTTCAAGTGAACACCCGAGTGCGAGGAGGCCTTTGGGAACCTCAACAATTCGTCGCCTCCGCTCCTCTCCTTCAGAGACCAAAGCCAAGGAAAGAATTTTACATTTACCTTGGAGTCAGCGTCGAAGCCGTTAATTCGATCTTGGTCAGAGAGGAACTCAAAAACAACACCTGGTGTACTACGCTAGCCGGATCCTCGAAGGCGCCAAACTCCGGTATCCAATAATAAAGAAACTGACATTCGCCTTGATCATTTCAGCACGGAGGCTCCGACCATATTTCCAGGTACACCCCTTACAGGTTATCACCGACCACCCGCTAAAGTCTGTCATCACCAGACC
>NW_018198037.1:0-450 GCF_001263595.1 Phalaenopsis equestris | reverse complement strand
AACTCTACGTGCAGAGTCCTAATGTAATATTTTTTTCCAAAAAACAAAAAAAAAAAAAACGACCGGAGAATATCCAAATAAAAAATTTAATCATGACAATTTTTGTAGCCCTTAAATTTGTTTTGAGATTGATGCAACAATATAGGAATTAATTAATCGATACATCCCACCCAAACATTTCAATACTAAAATAAATAAAAGACACCAATAGCACTACCTGCTGCTTCTCTGAAAATAAAGCCAGAAGAACAATCCTAGAGGCATTTACATATATACCATCCAATTCCCATCTATTTATGTATCTAACCCCTAAACTTTGCTTCTCCTTCTTCTTCTTTTTAACATTTATACCACCCAAATCATTCATATCATATCACATCAAAAACATCATTTCATCACTACATGAAATACAACCTTCCATGCATAGTTAAGGTGGCATATATGTAAAAA
>NW_018198036.1:0-450 GCF_001263595.1 Phalaenopsis equestris | reverse complement strand
GTTTTGACATGAATTGGATTTGGGTTAGGTTTGAGTTTGGATCTAGACCAATTTAGGGTTCAAATTGGTCTAAGGGAATATTATGAGAGTTTAGGATTCAAAATTTGGGAAATTGGATGGCTTATGAGGTTCAATTTTGTGGAATTTTGAGGTTATGGTCAAATTGGGGTTTTTGGCCCAAAATTGAAATAAGGTTTGTAGGTTGGTTCAATTGTACTTTAAATTGGTGTAAATTGGGATTATACAAGTTGATGCTCAATTTGGGTTTGAAATTGGGTGAAATTAGAGTGAATTGAGTGGAAATTGGGATGTATTTGGGGAATTTGCGCCTTTAGGGACAAATTGGGATTTTGATCAAAAGTGGTTAATTGGTCAAATTAGGCCCATTGGGTGGTTAGGATTGATTTCAGAGACATTTAGAGTTAATTTGGAATTATTTGGGAGGTTTTG
>NW_018198035.1:0-450 GCF_001263595.1 Phalaenopsis equestris | reverse complement strand
GAGGAACGCTTATAAATATGACACGCTCCCTCCCACTCCTGATCATACCACCTCATATATTATTGCTTATTTTATCAAAGTCACTCGACTCTTTTCTGTTCAGTCTAACCATCCTCCGAGCGGTAGGAAGGCCTCTTTGATAAGGTGGAAACCCCCCTCCATTGGTTGGGTCAAACTGAATGTGGATGGAAGTTGGACTATTAATGGTGTTGGGACTGGAGGTATTTTTCGTAATAATTATGGCAGTTGCCTATTTTTCTTTGCTACTCCTGTTTGTGCCTCTACTTCTTTAGAAGCGGAATGTTTCGCCATTTGGTATGCCTTACAAATTGCGGTAATTTTCCGTTTCAATAAGATTTATATTGAGTCCGATTCATCGGTTGTCGTTAATATGTTCAATAAAGTCTCTTCCCTTACTTGGAATGTTCTTTGCTTGCTGAATATTATACA
>NW_018198034.1:0-450 GCF_001263595.1 Phalaenopsis equestris | reverse complement strand
AGATCATGCACGGAACAATAAAAGAGGCAATGAGGAACACAAAGTACCCAAATTAAATGATAAAATCATTCAAAAATGTAAACAACAAATATACCTTTTTAGGAGGGGTTGCTCGACAACGGTGAAAAGGGGAATCCACGACGATGTCGGCGAGAAGGAGTGTCGGCGGAGGCCTTCCCCTCGAGGCGGAAGACCCTCACATATCCTCAAATAGCGATGTTGCTAGCTGCCCGGCGACGTCGAAGCACTCATGCAAAATATCCGATCTCCAGGCAGGTAGGACGGCGAGATGGAGGACTTAGCTCGTCGGCGGTGCTCATCGGGAGCGAAAGAAGCGCGGAGAAGAGCCTGAAATATATCGTTCTCCTTGCTAATTTTATCTTGCAAAAATATGATGCCGGAGAATCACAAGGCCAGCGAGGAGGAAGAGGGAATAAACCGGTAAGGGAG
>NW_018198033.1:0-450 GCF_001263595.1 Phalaenopsis equestris | reverse complement strand
ATCCTCTAATGAGAGTAGTGCATACTCATTTGACTTCCCTTTCACATACTAGAGTTCTTCCTCATAAACTTAAGCTCGTGGACACCGCTAGCTCTACACATACATCCCACGCAGTCAAGCCTAACTGCAAGCTCCCACACACATGGAAGATATAGCTCGACCTCATGTGATTCACGATGATTTACAACTCCTAGTCTGAAAATAATTCTCACTCAGGAATAGAAGTTATTTCTCAGCTGGACATGGTTTCCGAGAATATCCTCCATTAGCGAAAAAACATATGCATGAAAAGACAGGTTCCATTATTATTGTTAAAATGTTTGATATTTTTTATGTGATGTTAAAGATTTAAGTGAAATGCATGTAAATATCAAATTTTAGTTATTAGAATATATAAAATTGTATGGTATGTATCTAAATGTCCCATATATATATATATATATATATATA
>NW_018198032.1:0-450 GCF_001263595.1 Phalaenopsis equestris | reverse complement strand
TTTCTATGGCTTAAGCTTACCTGGAGTACACTAAGTGCCACTAATGCTAGATTTTACCCAAGTGTTACACTAACCTATGAATATTTTTTATCTAACAGTGGCATCATGGCCTTTGAGGGCTAGTGTATTGATATTATAGAGGATATTGATCCCGCATCCTCCATAGGACACAAGTTTATCATGAATTGATTACTTTTCTAAATGGGTAGAAGCCATTAATTTAAGATAAATGGGAGCAAAGAATGTGCTAAATTCCTCAAGAATCAAATTATGTGCTAATATGGGGTACCTTATCAATTTATATATAACAACCTAGCATTTGAAAACACCATATTAATTTTATTTACCCATCAACATAATATTGATTAGCATTATTCCATGATTTATTACCAAAGGATAAGTGATATAGCATAAGCCTTTAATAACAGCCTAGTGAATATGAAAAAAAAA
>NW_018198031.1:0-449 GCF_001263595.1 Phalaenopsis equestris | reverse complement strand
CTCGGGCTATTAAGTGTTGTTGTATAATTATTATCTGCAGTTTATTATTGTCTAACTATCATCACTTGCAAGAAAAAAATTCATATTCTCTTATTCATATCATTTTTAGTTGTGGAGAATAATGAAATTTAATAATTTCAATTTTATAATGGTTCATTTTACTAAACCTCATAATTTTCCCCTTACATTTTTTATGTAAAAATTTTATTGTCTCCTACCACTCCTACTAGTGCATCTGCTAGATGTTTTTATTAATCTAATACTTAGTTTTTCTCCAACATTAAGATTTTTCTGGTATACAACAATTTTAGTTTTATTAAATAGATAACTAAGCATTCAAAATAAGGTGATGTAATGCTTATTCTCCTTATATCCTCTCTATACACCTCTTGTATAATTATTTTTAAAACACAATAAAATTAACAAAGATTTACATACATACCACTCAG
>NW_018198030.1:0-449 GCF_001263595.1 Phalaenopsis equestris | reverse complement strand
TCTTTATCAAATAAAAATAAGAATATTTAGAACCTTTTAAGGTTTTTCTAGTAAAGATATTGTTTCTAAATGTTTTACTTAGATATAAGTTTTCTTAGAATGGTTAGCAATAAAATATAAAATATATGAGCCAATTATGTGACTTTTGAGTAACAATATTCTCCTTCAACTACTAGGCCAAGAATCCTCTCATAAGCTCACAAAATTTGAAACATATATGTATGGAATATCATCAATGTGAATTTACTATAATATAATGTCAATAATATATTTAGATAGTGATGGTATGCTATTATAAAGATATAACAAATAATATTTAATGTCTTTGTGAATTAGCACTATCAATCACTCTTGCCTTGAATTAAAAAAATAATATTACAAAAAATGATAATTACATCTTTATAATAATATTTTGGCTACAATGATCATAATTGGACAAAAAGAATCGT
>NW_018198029.1:0-449 GCF_001263595.1 Phalaenopsis equestris | reverse complement strand
TTTTTTTTTTATTGGGTATGTCGTGTGATGTGGCGTTATTTCATTGGAGTCCTGATGTTTTTTTTTTACATCAGCACTCCTGATGTAATATTATTTCTTCAAGAAAAGCGATCATGATTTAGTTTTACAAAGAGAAATGTTTTGTGAAAATAAAATTGAATAGTAAAATTCGATCAATTTCAAAGAAAGGTTTAAATCTAAAAGAGGAGTTTTGGCGCTATAACAAGAATAGACTTGCCAGCGAATTTTGTCTTGAAGATTATGAAAAGAAAAGTTATAATCTCGAGGCCATTCAACAATTGTTGGACATAACCATAGAAATATTGGTCTTTTTATTTTAGAAAACACCATATGTATCATGAATAGATTCTTAATTTTGGTTCTTGTCTATCATATGACTCCTATAAGAAAATGGTTCATAAATTATCAAAATTTAAATTAAAAAAAAA
>NW_018198028.1:0-449 GCF_001263595.1 Phalaenopsis equestris | reverse complement strand
CAATGAAAAATGTCTACTTATGTGAATTTTTTTTCCCTGAAATGTGACTCGGGTAAATTTTAAGTACTTACTGTGAAAATATTTTGCAAGAATTGATTTAATGAGAGTGAAATTATTAACATTTCAGTACTCCTTAAGTTCAAACTCAACTCTTTGTTGTTTTAAAATGGTTGTAATGATAAGAGTTAGAATTATGATGTATGGGTCATAATATTCAATGTACTATAACAGGATAGTGGTAGCTTGTATCCTCGGCTAGCTCCCTTCTCTGAACTCGGCTCATTTTAATTCTCAAGTTCTAATCCGTTGTTTTAGTTCAACTCGTTATAATTCTCAAGCTTATGGAGCTTTCAACGAGGTGGCATCCAGAAAAAATTGTGATGTCCATAGTGAAATAGTTGGCGAGGATACCAAGGTTTTCAGACTTAGTTTCAGTTTCTATTTTAGTC
>NW_018198027.1:0-449 GCF_001263595.1 Phalaenopsis equestris | reverse complement strand
CAAATATGTTGCATGAGTCAGAATTATCGTCCTTAAATATCATCATTAAGCAATTTCATCGAAACTATGCCAGACGCAAGATTTAGTATTGAATTTGCGCCGACTTATGTCCAACGCAAACATTGCATTGGAATAGTGTTGGCTAGTATCGAATAGCATCGTTAGAAGTCCGAAGAATATATATAGCAATGGAATTTCCGACACTATTCCGATAGAAACCTGTAACAAACAAAATGCAAAAGAACATTTAGGATTTTTCAAATCTGCACACACAAAATACGAATAGCATAATGTCTTGCTTATCCATCATCAAAACTTAGAAACTATATCATTAATAAGTGCAAACAATGACAACAAACATAATTTAAGAAATATAGATCTAAATATATGAAAGTTCACAACTAAACATAATAAATATTTACATAATCAGAAATGAAAAAAAAAAAAAA
>NW_018198026.1:0-449 GCF_001263595.1 Phalaenopsis equestris | reverse complement strand
TCATTATTAATAGAAGAAAAAACATTCTTTAATGAAGTTTCTATTATCTTCCTTTTCATGAGTTTCTTTATGAATTAGTTTCTTTATGTCCTTAACCATCAATTCAGCATCAGCATTAATGGAAATGCCTGATCTATTATTAACAATAGAATCATGCACTTCTTTAGCACCATAATGTAAAATTGGATGAGCTTCACGGACAACATATTATCTAAAAACAGTATTCTAGAAATCTATATGCTGATCATTTTTAGTTCTATTCCTATAAACCTTTCTATTTTTCAAGTTGGGTTTCAAGCAAGGATTAGCAACAAAACAATTAGTTATACAATGACCAAACATACGACATTTATTGCAGTAAGATGGAACATATTCCATTTCCACACTCTACCAATATCCAGTGTTCGATATGAACAGGGGATAATAAATATCCTTTATTACGTATCTAA
>NW_018198025.1:0-449 GCF_001263595.1 Phalaenopsis equestris | reverse complement strand
TCAAGGAGCAAGAAAACTTGGAGAACTAATATGTACACAATAATATTGTCGGCACAAATCTCAAAGCAATCAAATGACTAAGTATGATATGACGATCGAAGCATTAAATTCAAGAAATATGATCTGAATTGGTCATCTGAAAGATCAACAGACTAATCAAGTCTACCCTCGGAGAATTTGGTTGGCGGGCCTATCTACAATCCTAACCGGTGAACCTCCCTAAAGGTGAACTGAATGCAACCGGTTGACCGAACTCTCATACCTCGGCAGAAGCGATTCCCACTAGACCCGATATTTTGGTTGACCAGAACGCGTCAACCGGTTAATTACCGTCATATCTGAATTCAAATTGCAATATAAATTTTGTTTTAAATCAACACATTGATTGCATTGAGGGTTATTTCCAATGCCACTCCCTCCTTTCGGTAATTGAGGGTTGTTTCCATAAT
>NW_018198024.1:0-449 GCF_001263595.1 Phalaenopsis equestris | reverse complement strand
TAGATCAATTTTCCATCGTCAAGTGCTTATAAATGGCCTAAAACATTCATCATAAGTCACTTTTGTTGAAGGAAACATCTTTGGGAAATAAATCACAAATGACATTTAGTCTCAATCCTTGTTCGACTCCTAGGTGTCAGGGAAAACATATAGGCATCAGGGCCAGCACCGCGGTGCGAGTTTATAGCGTTGCAATGCTTTGTTATTAGTTAGCTTGTCTTTGGGGCAGCAACACCATATTATATGCACAATTTTAGAAATCTTTTAGATTCCTCTCGCCGCCTAGCCAAATTTGAGCATGGACGAAGAGAGGATGGTCCTAAAACTAGAGAAAAATAGCTTTTAAGGAAGGGGGTGAATTAGAAAATGCTTGGGGAGAGTTTTTTAGGAAACTCGGAGAAGCACTTTGACGAGATAGGGTAAGGTCTAGAGAGTCTAGAAAAACTTGG
>NW_018198023.1:0-449 GCF_001263595.1 Phalaenopsis equestris | reverse complement strand
GTGAGAAACTGTCAAAATAGCGAGAATGTGGGCTGTTCTGGGTGGTGGCAGCAACGACAAGGAGCTAGATGGTGGCCAAACAACAGGGGAAGTGCTATTGGACTGCGACAACAATGGAGGAGGGTGGTTACAACGATGTGGGGTGTGGTGGACTCCAGGACAGTGAAAAGATGATTGTTTGCGATGGCGGTTGTCGAGAAAAGTGGGAAATTGCAGGAAAGCAATGGTATATGGCTATTTGGGTGGCTGCAATTGGAAATGGGCGGCTGAGCGCGATGTGGGGAGGATGCAAAAGGGAAATAAGGAAGATACTCACCACATTGGGAGTGAGATACAACCGGAGCACTACCCAAACCTTTAGATACAATCCTCGAAGGGAAATTAGATGCCGACGACTGTCTCGATATAATACTAAAATAATTAAGAATCTAAACTCTAATTCAACACAT
>NW_018198022.1:0-449 GCF_001263595.1 Phalaenopsis equestris | reverse complement strand
TTTTCAAAACAAAGGAAATTTATTTAATAATAATGAAAATAATTTTTAGATAAATTTTAGCCGTTGGCCAATGTTATCTTATGAAATATTTAATAATAAATAATTGTAAGTAAGATTTACATACTTACCCCATAATTCTTATATATTTACATACCACAAAGTTTCTTATTTATATTTGTAAATTTTTTATGTTAAAAACTCTTGCATGAGAAAATAAATTTTGTTTTTTATTTTATTTTAAAAAAAGTAATAATGAAATTTTGATATGGCGTCAAAATTTTAATTAGAGTGAGAATTATAAATATATATATTTTTCAAAAATAAGATAATGATTTTTTAAGAGATGTTGCACATTAATAGATAAAGAAAAAAAAAATCTTAGCTTAAAAATTTATAGATTACGATAAGCAAACAATTGAAAATAAATTTTTAAATAAAATTATGATGAT
>NW_018198021.1:0-449 GCF_001263595.1 Phalaenopsis equestris | reverse complement strand
AAGTGAAGAGTTAACATTGCTGAATCTCCAAATAGTCTTAGACTTGCACATTAAATTAATCAAGTTAAGATTGCCGATACTCAACTCTATAATTTTTAAGTTTAGTAGTAGTACCCCAAGCAATGGTATGTAATTTATATCATTACTATTAAAATGCAAGAAATTATTAGATAAAGAAGAAATTTTATTTGTCAAACCTTTGGAAAAGTAGTTGATTTAAACTAATAATGAACTTAGCTTCATATTGAAGTTCTAACATGATGAAATCTATTAGTAAAAGAGAGAAGCTTTTGTTTTTAACCACTCAGCCAAGAAATCATTTATCTATAAGCTTAAGATAATCGATAGCGTAAATCTTAGATGAGAGATGCGAGTCAAATTTATGATATTGTTCTTCATAATTTCCATACTTTCTTTCCTTATTATAATTATTTTATGATTGTGGAAGG
>NW_018198020.1:0-449 GCF_001263595.1 Phalaenopsis equestris | reverse complement strand
GCTGTAAAATGTTACCATTAAATTAATTCATAATTAGTCTACAAATTCTCCAATGAAACAGATCTCATGAGTTGTGAATCATAGAATGCACATGATAAGCATAAAGCTCTACATTAGCTATACTTAACTTTAAATTATCCCCTTAGACAAAAATTTATCCCAGGCCTACAAGCTCCTATTGAACAATGTAACTAATAGCTGCCAATAAGGATTCATTAATCAAGTTTAATTAATAATATCATTTGACCAACTAAACCAAGTTTCACAACAACTCTGCATTATAAAAATAATAGGATCTTGACTGGATTCATCAGCATTCCCCCCATTATCTATTATAAGCTAACGATAATGATTTATTTTAACATAAAGCCAAAATTACTACTACCATACATTAAACACTTGCTCTTAACCATAAACATTAAATGAAAGTTCTATCTCATTATCAAAAA
>NW_018198019.1:0-449 GCF_001263595.1 Phalaenopsis equestris | reverse complement strand
CCAATGCCAATCTTCCATTCCTGAATTGACATGAGATTCCCAAATATCATCCTCAGTTTTTTTATCACATTTGCACAATTATTTTTCAAAATAGATGAAGTTAGAGAGAAGATCAATATTTCTCTTTTTGAGCTGTATCTGAATTTTTTATTCAGGTTAAAATGATATAATTTTTCATCAATTCTTCTTCAAGCATTTATTGGATTATATTTTATTTTAATGTTTACATTTACTTGTACTTTTTGACCCTATCACTATTCTCTTCCATCAGACTCTGTCCAACTTGGTTTTCTTCCTAGAGATATTGCAAAGTGGGCAGCTCCTCTTGGTGATCATGGGTTTTTAGAATTTTCTGCATTTGTATGTCCTAAGGATGCCCTTGCAGTTGCACTAGATGGAAATAATACAAAAGTGCATTGCTTACTATTGATAGCACAGGCATGTTTTTA